>NC_092638.1:12983189-13283189 GCF_039555335.1 Amphiura filiformis
ATATGTTGGCGACAACTCTCTAGTCCGAAGGCTCCTTAGTCAAAAGGTTCGCTAGTCCCATCGGTCATGTCGGTAGTCCGAATTCTGAAAAAAAGTTCAACTCTACTAATATTTCCACCGTAATAATAAAACAACGGCTCCTGCGGTTTATTCAAAATCTCGAATTTCGACAACACTGCAGCACCTACAGTCTTGTTTTTTGCAGGGTATGTTAGTTTACTAAAGTACATAACAATCGTGTAAAAACGGAATTTTTGACAAATCTAGGGCGTCCTCATCAGCAAATGCTATTATGGCTTTAACATCAGATTCGGAGATGAAGTTTGCGTATTAATAACAATCGCATGATGCTGATTTCAAAAAACTCTAAAATATAAATTTGGTATCACAGGAATATTCACGTAGGGGTAATATAATCATACCCGTATGGTGTATATTTAAATAATTAAAGTAAAAAAATTCAAAATAACATATATTGGATGAAGATTAATTAATCGAACATTCTTATTCCAGTGATAATAACCAATTCAATTGAGCTACCAATAAATTGCCAAAATAAAATGCCAAACTTATCACACTTATAATAGCGCAGGGTAGTTCGTCACCATTAGCACTGGAAAAGTAATAATTAAATGAAACTAAAGTGTGATAATTGGAAGTAATATGTAGAAAACAATTTGCATTAACACGTTGAATACAATACAAAACAATATTGATTATAATATCATCAAGATCAAACTGTGTTTTTGATATACTTTACAATGCATATTATTCAGGCCTGTTCATGAACTTTGCATTTGCTTACACCCGTGTCACTCGTTCCCGTTAACTTACATTTCCGTCATTCAAGGGCACGTTTTTTGTTCCCCAAGCTGTTCATTATGTCTTCGTTACTGCAGGTTACATAATACAATATTTGATTTAGACGGGAATCTCAAATTACGTTTTCAACATCATTCATGTTGTTATCGGATCGTTTCTCTCACTTCTTCCGTGCGGAGTGGGAGTTTTTAGAGCCTTAGAGAGTAATCAAACAAGATACCGTAGGGGGAATATCAATTAGTAAACAAATGCGTGTCTTGCTAATTGGGGTGAATTAATTTTCAAATACTTTGTAATTACAAATTATCAAAAAAGTGAAAAGCGTTATAGGCGTCATCTTCAAATAAGAAGGTTTAAAAGCGAAGGATAACAATTGGTATTAGGTGTTTTCCATGTAAAAATATTGGCAAAAGGAAGGAAAAAACAGTGTTGATAAATATGGTAAATTCTAGCAGACTTGTCCAACAAATGACTAAATGTTTGACATTACTAACCTTTAGTATGTCGTGCTCGGTTGTTGTTTTTTCTCACTTGGGGAATATGTTAGCACACCTTTTCATACCTTACAAATGCAAAAAGTTGACTTATGGTGTATTTATTTCATGTGCATTATGGTAACGACGGCGATTGTACTGATAATTATTATGATAACGATACTGATGACAACGAAAACGAAGGTGATTATGAAGACGATAATAATGAGAATCTTGGTGATATTAAATATTAATGAAATACATTTATTATATTCATGACATACGTGAAACATATTTTTGTCAAAAAGCAATATAAAAGAAGAATATAATTATCCAGCGGCTTCTTCAAGGTAATAGACAGACGCGCATAAATCTTTTCAATTCTTGTTCAAGCTCGTCTTGTGTATAAGATAAACACTAAATTTATACTGAAACATTTATGACTTTTACAAGTACAATAATCATGATAATTACAAGAATCTTGACTGTCAGAACGCGTCAAATATCATGACGTAAACATTCTGATTGCATGATATTTCCTTAGTTCAAACTATTGATCATACCTCAAAAAGTAATTTAAACAGAAGCTTCAGTTTATTACATTCATGACATGTGTATCGTATTTTTGTCAGAATGGGGTTAAGAGTTCGTTTTATGAGCTGAGGCGTCTTATTGATGCAATATCTATGATTTATAAAAAATAGATTGGGTGTTAAAATCCCACGGGCAAAACACGTGCGAGTAAATCTGGCAAGATATTCACAGTTCAGTGCCGCTCCTTCATATTAGTACGAACACAATAGCAGTTCTATGATAAGTGTAATATTTATGTTTGGTATGTATGAATATTTGTTGTGATTATACCCAATTAATCTGTTTGAAGAAATAACACTTTTATTTTTAAAAGTCTTCCAAAATTAAAATATTTTTACAAGTACAAGGTATTTAGGTCAATCAAATTAAAAAAATCACCCACCACTAATTGCAACAGAATCCATTTTGCATGCATCCATCTCTCAAAAGCTAACACAAAAACATATCAAAAGTCCCACAAAATCCAAGTAGTGCAACAGTGGCTAATTTGCATCAATCAAAAATGACCGCTTATGCAGGGGTGACATTTCAAATTTTGTCAAATCTTGCTAAAAACCATACTAATTTCTGTCAGTGTCAAAATTTGGACTCTACAGGGGCAAAATATTCTCCGATTTTGATTTAAAAAGTGGTCTCATATTGTTCCGCTTGCAAAAGAATTTAATAAAAATAATAGTTTGCCATATCTCAGGTGGTTTGTTACCCTGGTAAGAAGATCAAATTCCACAGAGCCGTATTGACCTTGCCCTATTTTGTGATGTTACTTATGTAACAAAACATCCATCACAATGCACTTTTCCTTATTTTGATTTATTTTTGCCCAAGGAACAATTTGAGACAAGTTGGATTAAAATTGGACCTCTTTCCACTGTAAACGACCGTGGACCCAAAATTTGACATTTGACCTTTTTGCCAATAACTCAAGAACTGTGTCTCGGAGACTGGTCGAACTATACTTTTTCAGACATTGTTATGGTTTTTAACAAGATTTGACCAACTTTGAAATGTCACCCCTGCATAAGCGGTAATTTTGAATTTATGCAAATTAGGCACTGTTCGACTACTTGGAGTCTTAGGGACTTTTGATAGTTTCTTTAATATACTGTTCTGAAATGAATGGTGATTAAATGGTTTCTGTTACAATTAGTGGTGGGTTAAGCCCTGAATTTCATTAATTTGACTGGCCTAATTTGTGAACAGTTGCTGCTCATAAAATGCCCTAGTATTTGATCGATTGATTTAAAAAATCTATATAATTTGACACCCATTGCGCTCTTCGTCTTATACTCTAGACCCAAATACATTTTTCATACATTGATATTATACCAACTTATCAATATAGTGTAGAAAACAGTGAACAGCGTAATTTGTACGAAGACTGTCTTAAGCTTCAGCCATATTGCTTCTAATTCGACGTCAATGTAGTGATGTAACAGGATGTGTTGTCATAGTGATTTGACTACACTATTCGCCATTATTAGCTATTTGAATGTATTTGTTGTTGTTCTGCACTAGGCGTTACGTCGTTATAAAACTTTCCTCTGTGTTGCATCATAGATTATCAAACAACACGAATAAATATGTAAATCCTAATTATATAGACATATTTTCTTTGATAATCTATGATTGCACACGACGTACATGGGTATATATTTGAAAATCTCCAAAATCTTTGTCGAAGGTACATCAAATTAACAATTTGTCTGATCACATGAATTTCAAATTTTATAGTTTGTACTACGTATACAGGGTGTCTCAATAAAAATAGGCCCTCTGGATTCGTGCTCGTAACTTGAGTTGCGTAAAATATAATTTAATATTTCAGGTATATTTTGAAAGCTCATAATATTCTTCATCGATGGTATCAATTTATTTCTGATTCAGTCATGCAAACTTGAGATAATCCCGATTACGTAACACGTCCCAAATTCGGTCCATTCCAATGGTAAAAGCATACACGTTTTAATACAAAGCAATTCATATTTACAGTAGGTTCAATACCATTTCCGTTTATTATGATCAACACCTGGGGATCAATACGACATACTAGGATATAGTCAGACCAACGTAAGCAAAAAGAAAAGTTAATTAATAAAAAAAATTTAACAACCTCAATTCTTCTGAACATGCATGTGTTCCTTTTATACACTTTTCATAAATAATTCTCGAGTTAAATAAATTGCACACTGTTTTGTAATTAAAACATTCTGTGAGTTGTTTTGAAAAGTAAACTTTCCTTTGTTATATTCATAAAAAGAATCGCCAAAGTTGTCAATATTTTAAATTGACTGTAATACATTGTTATTTGGAATGAGATTACACAACATATGAAATAAATACATAATAAACAATTGCGTCTGCATTACAAATTGTGCAAGATTTAAATTGCGTACAAAATTTGCTGCATTGTACATAAATAAACAGGTCATTTAACCAGTTTCAAATATATCAATAATTGACTGTGGGTGACTTTAAACAGTCTCTCTGAGTTTGTTTCTTCTTCTGTTTTCTGAATTTGTTTGCCAAATAAATTGAGAGTTAGAACAGTTTCACTAATATCAATAAACACAAATATGAATAATGTCAGAAGTCTATCAGTTTCTTATTCATTTTATCCATTAAAAAGACTCTTTGTGTCTTTCTTTATTTGGATAGTCCATTATCTTTCTTTGGATATTGTCACGAATATGCTGCAGCTCGGCCCTCCACTTGCTGGCCATTCATGTCCAAACATCTCTGTGATCAGACACGCATGTGAAGCATCCCTCGCTGTCTGTTCAGATGTTGGACTGCACAGTTGATGATCAGGGAAGTTATCTCCTACCTAGCAACACTGGAAGTAATGCTTCATTTATTTCTTCCATTCTAAACTACAATGCAGCACATTATTGTTTATGTGTATTGCCCCATTGGAAAGGTCCAAAAATGAGTCTTTTTGTGTAAGTCCCATTATCTCAGCGATGCATGAACGGATTTTGATGGTTTATGCACCATTTTGCAAAAGACACTCCATGGCTTTTGAATATTAAAAAAGTTTTAATTTTACTGTCGATATTTTAAGTTGACCCCCTCAATCCGCATGGCCTATTTTTAATGAGACACCCTGTATATCAAATGTGAACGCTCAAGGGCATGGTAAAAATATAGATTTTCTTTGTGATTCCTACAGTTTAAAATGAACTACCAAAAATGTGTCGTTTTGACTCCAAAATGAGGGTTGGTAGAATAACGATATAAATGGTTGAAATCTCTGTAATCAGAAAATACTTATCAGTGTATCTGTCAACAAAATTATTCGGAGGCGCCGTATTTAAATTTAGCATTGGACATTTAATTATTTTGTTTATTTTCCACCCGACTTAAAAAAATAATAATAATTGAAAATAATTAAATATCCAAAGCTAACGCTAAATACGGCGCCTCTGCCTAATGGTTTACAAAATGCTTACCCTGCTATATAAAACATCTTAAAATTAACTTTTGGACCACGTTATTCATGTGTAGGAACTCTCTAGCTTCTATCAGAAAATGCACAGTTGTACCGGATTTGGGAGCTCAGCAGATGGATATCTACTTTTACTACTCGTATGTTATAGTCAAAACATACGTGATAGCAAAAACGCATCATAGAAATAAATAATAAAAAAGATGTTTGTTAGTCAAGTTATGTATTTCATCAGCCTCTTACAGACTATTCACAGTAAACGGGTCGTATACATTTGAGCGTTCGAAACAAATATAAAATACATGTATGCAGATCGGATAATTCAAGGGAATGCTGGAATCTGTGTAATTTAATTTCTACCCTTGAAATATTTATGATTGTTAATGGAATTACCGGCTGGAGGAACTGTCTTGTCTCTATGTTCTCATGCAGGCTGATATCGACTTCATTGCATTTATACTAGGTGACAAAGAACGAATGAAACAGTATCCTAATATAAAGTAAGCTTCCATTTATGTGTGAATGTTGTTGAATTATTGTCAAATGGCAGTGATTGGAAATCGCAGGAAGAAGAAAAAACCGTATATTATACACAGATGAGGCTTAAGGGTTGACGAGGTATTGTTGGTCGAAGCAATCAAAAAAATGATTTTTATTATCTAGATCAATATATTATTGAAAATTAACACCTTCATGTTTTGCAAAAGTTCAGTCTACAAATCGTATACTTTGCAAACTTGCTTAATTTATTGTTGTTAATGAGTTATGTACGTTTTACAAAAGTGTTGTTGTTTCAGCCCTCTTCACAACTTGACTCAAGAACCGCAGCACCTATAAAAGTATATCTGTGATATTTTATTTCTCCTACACGCTCGCTATGAATTGAGCAATGCAGTTTTTGCCAAAGCTCACAACCATTCGTAAGATACTGTGAACTACCAAATCACAACAGTTTAAAATAATTAATAACCTTAAACACATTCCCTCAATGCACTATGATTGGGAAATTAGAGAATTTATATTATGCGTTTAATGTTTACCATCAAAAGAACCAATTTGAACAAGACCAATCCGTGCACACTTTTAGAATTTCATCTAGTATTTACACATTGCTTGATCAATACTACATCAGTACTTAATATGTTTAAATCAATTACAATATGACCATTCGCATCTAAATAATACAATTATAATTTCACAAAAAGCTAATGCATTACGGTTATCTTTGTATTGGATTGGGATGGATTGGATTGTCATTGCATAAAGGTAACCAAACTAGGAGTAAGTTCCATTTTAATGTGTGTCACTCACTAATTAAGCTTGAGTTTAGATTTCAAGTTGCCTTGTTTCGGCAGCAGACATCGTTTCCGAGTCAATGAATGATATAGTCGCAATTGTTTTATGCATACGTCATCCCATATTTAAGCGCATATGTCCTCCTTTTTTCTTTTTGTTGCCGACACTATACATTTTCCTCCTTAATTATTTCCTTAAACATTTCTGAATTATATTAACATTGATGCCAATACAGCTTCGGCAGGATGCTGTAATAGTCCTATTGTATTTGACTAAGGAGCAAATTCTACCAGTTCATATCGGTGTCAAAGAGAATATGCGGAGACTTTTAGTTAATGTAAATTGTCAGATGTTACTCCTTCTGCGTCAAGCTTGCCTGCTGTCTAACATTCACGCAACAGGGAAAGACGGAAATTTTTAATGCGAATTTTTCAGCGTAATTTTTCGGTTTCCGGTCTTAACGCATTGCATATGACCAACCTATACGTGTTAGACTAAAAAGTGTATTATTTTCTTTCAGTGCATTAAAATGACAACCTGTGCTTATAAAAAGCAGAGGGATAGGAAACAAAATGCGTCCTTGTTATGATCCCTAGCTGATATGAACGTGTCGACGTGACATGACAATACAGTTTATGTCAAGCAGAATGAATAGTCCATGACTATCGTATGGTTATAGACAAGGTTATCGTAGCTTCAAGTGTTAAAATGATGATAGATCGACAGGAAGTGATAGTGTAGTTTGAACATCAACCTCCACATCCATCATTAATATAATCCATTACCTTACATGGTCAAATATGTCTTTGCAAATGAGGATTATTATTATATATTATTACTATTATTATTATTAGTGTTATTATTATTATTATTATTATTATTATATTATTATTATTATTATTATTATTATTATTATTATTATTATTATTATTATTATTATTATTATTATGTCTACGGTTAGGCGTATTATCTTAGGTGTCTTTTGGAGGTACACGACATACATATATAACAAATTACAACGTTTGTCTTAATGCTTCAATGTCTTTGATGGTACGCATTACAGTGTGGTCCAAAAAGAACTTTTGAAATAGAAAAAGAAGCTAAATTATTTTTTTTAAATAGTAGCTATTTTACGTCAATAGGTCGAAAATCGCTTTGTCCACACGCATTTCAATAGGATGTATCCGATTACTATCCGCACTGCGTTAGGCATAATGGGTAAACACCCTTGGCTTTTCATTCAAAAGTGATAAATGTTTATTATGCATGAATGAATACAATACACTATATGTGACCCCTCGGCACAACTGAGCCCGGATGTCGCCAGTGCCACTATTGAGATATGCTCCATCGAACTGAACAATAAACAATAGGAAACAAAGGATTTATTGACTGTTTTATTGATTTTTCACTACTTAAATGTCAAGTACTATAGACATGATATACATCATTTTAAAGCTAATTTCAAGCAGAATATTTTGGTTGAATATCTCAAAAATGATGATTGGCGACTTCAGGGCTCAGTTGTGCCGAGGGGTCACATATTCATCCTTACTATTCATGCTAGATACTAAATGTTCCCGAACCTCAATCCCGAATTATGAAATTAACATATCAATCACAATTTATTTCTAAATAAATTTTTCATCAAATACTCTCAAAAATATGTTCATCAAAAATATCCAACAACAATTTGAAGCGCTATTCGTGATGGTGATATGCGCGGTAAACTGTTGCGGCAGGATTTCGGCCAAGTCTATTATATTACGTCCACTCGGATCTTCACATCTATTCAACATATAGTTACTTTTAATGTAGACTTATAATAGCTTTGAGTCGATTCTCACATTCAGGAAACGAATTCGAATCAAGGCAGCAAGTCCCAAAAAACTATCTGTTCTTAAGTATACTTCTGCCGAAAAGTCATGTCTTGTGTTGTAACTTGTCTTATCTTGACACCTTGAAATCTTGGCTAGAAATCCACGCAGTCACGCAGTTTAATAATGTTTATGTTCATTTGATACATGTCATGATTTAGGACAGAAAAAAATCGGGTTCGTATTGGAAAAAAACATATCTTGTGTAGTGTAAAGTAACTTATTGGAAAAATTGGAGGAGCCTCAATTTTTTGTGTCCTAAATCGTGACATATATGGTTCATTTCGGGTACATTGTTTCATCTGGCATGTTTAGTGAGCATTAATATTTTAGATTCTAATGATTCACTCATGCATGTACAATTTTGAATAACAAGCCGAGGGTGTTTACCAATATGCATGCCTAACGCAACCCTGTTGGTAATCAGATATATCCCATTGAATTACTTGTCGACAAAATGATTTTCGACCCTGTGAAGTAAAACTGCTGCCATTTTGTTACTTTAGCTTTTTTATCTCTCATTTTTTAACTACAGATTCTTAGAAATATATTTATTAAGAATATGTAACACTTTTGAGAATAGCTGCTCAAAAATCCGAGAACTAAACCTTTCAATTGGGGCAAAGTTCTTTTTTTGTTTTGGACCTGTTAACCAGAAGGTAAATTGGACAGATAATTGTATGAAGTGAATTGAACGAATTTACGGCTTCGCATTCTCCGGGGAGATTGCAGGTGATTCACTGAAGACTCACGGCGGAACAATTTGGAGTTTGCAAATGCAAGTTAAATTTGTTAACGCAGTCCCCCAGAGACAGTGTCAGCATAAATTCGTTAAGGTGATAAAGTGCCCCCATTGATGTCTCAAATGTCAAATCTATATGGATTAATTCAAATTCAATAAGTTGCAGACACTCCCAGAAGTCAATGATTTATCACCTGTCACATAAAGTGCTGCATTGCATCAGTTAAAATAATCCACAAGAAGTAATAACGCTCACCCATCCCATTTACGGTTTAACTTTAAATCTTAACTCTTGTCTATCACATAAAGTAAACATTGCATCACATCTTCATCAATAACCCAATGAAATATAGAAAATAAAGCAAGTTAGGTATTTAAGTTTAATTGGTTTTAAAAGAGGGAAGACATTCTATTAACCTGTTTCTGCGACTCTCCACTAAACAGTATTCTCTAATGTTCGGAGAAAGCTATAACAACGATTAGAATTACTATAATCAAAGACAAAATTAAAAAGACCAATTTGCGTCTGACGTCAGGTCAAAGGCGCAGCGTGATTGGTTACTGACCTGCGCAGGAAAAGCGTCTAATTAGACATTTTATTACATCGTATTTTACAATGAAACAAAATCAGTGAATATATACGTGTGTAACTGTATACTGCACAAAGGTATATTCATCTGTATTGTTTAAAAACATGCGGTAGTATGAAGTTATTCAGTTGAACATTTTAATTAGTTTATACATTTACAAAGAAATAAACGATAATGAACCTATCATTTGTTGTAGTGAAAATTGTTGATATTTAAAATCAGTGAAACATCAGCAAAGATGTGTGCATCACGATCAAGCAACTTTAGAAAGAGGTGCTGGGCCGATAAAGGAAGGGCCACTGTTTTCAGGGACAAATCTAAATAGGAAGATACAATGGATACAATGTGCACCGTCCTTAGCACTCCGAAGACTTGAAATATTAGCAAGGGATCAAGAGGCAAAACATAAAAGAGAGTTTCCATATTGCAGAGACTTGAATATTATCCCACCTCTGAAAATGTTCCAAGAATGTATGGCCGTCCAAATATTCATAAGGCTGGAACTCCATTGCGACCCATTGTGGACTCTACAGGCTCTATCGGGTTCAAGTCACTGCCTGATATGTTTAGCCCCATCTTTGGCTGCGGCGGTGGAAGGAGGGATGTGCCCAACTCAGAAGTGAGAAACTTTTGGCAAAATGAAGGCCGAGTTGAAACCATTGGGTGTACCATTTTTGTACTATTATTTTGTACAGGTCCCCGGTCGAGACACGGGGGGGCTCCTCTTCTCATGCCAATTAAACACTACTCGTATCTTCTACTGCATGAAGCCACAACGTATACTCGTTCAACCCAAGGACAAACTTTTCCCTCAACAAAACGCCGAGACCATTTACGCGATTGCCTGCGGTGACAGCTCCAGTTCCTACATAGTTAAAGTGGCCGTCCCTTTTTCAATCAATTTAAAGAGTACCAGAACAAGGTGGAGAAATTTGAACCCATGCGCGTGCTAATCGAAATCTTCTGTCACCAATATTTACAGTCATGGACAAAAGTTGTTTTTTTTGCATAGCCATCTCCTGAGACTTTGCGCAATGTCCGCACCAAGCCTGCATCTCGGTTACGAACAGAATGGCTGAGGTTCATAAATAGAGGGTATCCATGTTCTATAAGTTGCATATCCTATCAACGACTGCTATACCTTGTTTAGGACTTTCAAAAGAAGTACCTGCATGTGCAACCATGACTGTTTCAAACTAACTCGCCAAAGCCATGCAGGTAACTACGAGGTCGTGCATTGAACTAGTTTGAATGAGGAATACTACGGGAACCAGCGCCTTTTGTTAGAAGTCACACATGAGTGAAGTCAATTAATACGATCTGAAATGAATGCGTTGCATTATAATTACTTTCATCAAAATGCAATTTGCGTCTTCGAAAAGGTGTAGCGTTGAGAAAAAATATGTTACTTACCACGCTAAACGAAGTTTATGTTGTAAAACATGCAAACTGATTTTGACATTACTTTTATGGTATGTAAAACATCTAGGTTAAATGTAAGACCCACACCACTCATATTGACCAATTTTACTGGTCACCATCTTATGTGATTCCTTCTAAATGTAATGTAGCTAAATGTTTAATTTTCTCCTTTAAGATTTAAGACTGGATGTCTGTACCAATTCAGCAAGGTGCGGCCAAAGCCAAAAAATGAAGGTCAATGGATTTTGTCCAAATCTTTTGACAGGAAAGGTTATTGGGTCTAATGATTATGTAGCTTGATAAAAAATTCAAATGTTCCTTGTCGCCATGACAACGGGCCTTTGAAGTTGGCTACAGAAAAAGTCAGTTTTTTCAATTTCGCAGTACTGAAAGAGGCTCATTTTCGGCCGGCTCTAACAAAATTGCTGTAAGTACAGGATAATTGACATTTCTTCTGATAAATACCTATACATTACATGTTACAAAAATAGTATTGCCATTGTTTTCAATCATCCATAATATTGCGCAATACGCAATGCAAACTCCCGCTTTTTTGCACTTTTTTTCTTTAGTAAAAGTACTATAACTTTAAAAGTCAATAACTCTCAAGGTAGGGTTTGCTGATTAAAGTCTGGGATTGAATGAGAATAACCCCAGATGATAAATCATCCAATAAAAAAATTGGGGTCTGTACCCCATAGCGAAATTTTACTTATACGAAAATTCACTATTTTCGATTAAAATTAGCTAATTACATAGCACTCTTACAGTAAACGTAATCATTTATTGGTCAGAGATTTACAAATAGCATACCGAGAAATGTTTATTGACCCATATCTTATCCATAGACTTCCACTTAAGTATGTATGCAAATTTTCATAGCCACATTATTGGTCAAACAACTCCCACCCCCATTAACAATTAATATTCTCAAACCGAAAAGTAGGGTAAGTTACGTTGTTGATAATTGTGTTGCCACTAATTATGTGGGTATCTGTCTATTATTATCATCCAATTGATAATTAATGATAAATGGTACTTTTCCAACAAAATCAAATTTGGCGTCCAGAATAACTTTATAAACTTTGTCAAAATCAACAATCTTTCCCGCCACGTTTGTTATCTATTAGACAATCATCCATCTAGTGTATAGAATTATAGGCAAAAAGGTCAAGAAATAGAATTGCCATATGAACATGATGAACATTAAGGTAGATTACCTTGAGGAAAGCAAGGGGGATATATTTTGACCAGGATCATACAGTTTGTGATAGATTTAACCATGTAACTACAGTACCAGAGCTAGGCAACTTCGTCACTACTTTGGAGTAGGCCTAATGTTATATTGGGAAAAGTGATCACAATTGCATTGTTCTTAAGCCATGTAGTTCAATCCCTGGTAATAAAATCAAGAAGTCCAGTGTGAGATCATTTAAGGATTCTAATCTCCGTAGTTTTGGTACATGGATTCAAAACCATGATTGGGATGAAGTTATTAACACATCTGGGGTCCAAGCCAAAACTGACACCTTTTATGCTCAGTTGAATGATGCAATTGAAACACATTTTCCATTGGTCACTGTAAAACATCATGAATCTGATAAACCATGGATAACTCAGAAAATTAAAAATCTAATTCGTGACCGCCAGACTGCCTTCATGCAAGGTAACACAACTCAGTGAAAGTTTTTACGCAATAAAATCAAGCGTTTAATTGAGCAAACAAAAATGAATTACTATGCTGAAAGAGTTAGACACTTGCAAAAAACTGACAGTAAAAACTGGCATCGCCAGGTTAAGGTCATGACAAGGAACTGTTCAAATGAAACATGTATTCAGGTGCCAGGGGTCCAAGCTAATAGACACAACGAAATTGCAAATGTCATCAATTGTAAATTTGTGGATGTTTCTGCTAATTTAGAGCCCCTTGATAATTCTAAGCTCCCTTCATACTTACCAGCAAGGAGCTCACCACCATGTTTGCACCCATGGAATGTGTACACAGTTTTAAAAAG
The DNA here is from genome assembly GCF_039555335.1 of Amphiura filiformis. Taxonomy (NCBI): domain Eukaryota; kingdom Metazoa; phylum Echinodermata; class Ophiuroidea; order Amphilepidida; family Amphiuridae; genus Amphiura; species Amphiura filiformis. Next base: position 12,996,466 of record NC_092638.1, read on the forward strand.
ATCAATGCATCAAAAGCTACAGGTCCGGATGGGATACCGCCTCGTCTTGTCAAAGAATTTGCATACGAGCTGAGTGTTCCTCTCACTGACATCTTGAATAGCTCGTATACTGAGGGAACGGTTCCACACCAGTGGAAAAAAAGCGATTGTGATTCCTATCCCTAAGCAGTATCCTGCGAATATTGACAAGTTGAGACCGGTGTCCCTGACGGACTGTTTTGCTAAAATCAGTGAAGGTTTTGTTGTGGACTGGATTCTTGATGACATTCAACACAAAATAGATCCCAACCAATATGGTAATGTTAAAGGAGTCTCTACCTCACATTATCTGGTTAGTCTGATACATTTTCTACACACTGGGGCTAATTTACCAAAAAATGTGGGCACTGTTGTCGTGACGGATTTTTCAAAAGCTTTTGACCTCATAGACCACAATTTACTCATCTCCAAGTTTGTTCATATAGGAGTGAGAGAATCACTCATTCCATGGATTTGTAGTTTCATTTCTGGTAGACAACAGTGTGTCAGATATAACCAAACTTTATCTGACTACAAAAATTTAAATGGGGGGTTGCCACAAGGCACAAAAATGGGCCCTTTGGGTTTCCAAATCATTATCAATGATGCAGCATCATATGCTGATGCTAGTGTGTGGAAGTATGTAGATGACCTATCTTTGGCATCAAATGTATCCTATCCTACCAAGAGTACGAAAAAAAAAGATCTGAACAGTTTTGTTGATTGGTCAAAAAATAATAATTTGACACTAAATCCATCCAAGTGTCAAGGGCTTCAGGTTTGTTTCATGAATGACCCACCTGCTCCCACTGTGTCTATTGACGATGTGCCTCTTCAGTTTGTTAAATTTGCTAAAATTCTTGGCATTTGGATACAGGATGATTTGAAGTGGGACAAACAAATTAATGAAATGCTAAAAAAAACCAATAGCCGCATGTATATGCTCTGTATTCTTAAAAGATTTGGTTTTACATCTGATGAACTTGCAGTTATTTACAAAGGCTATGTATAGTACATGGTGTTACGTAACCCAGTGCAAAATTTGCTACACTAGTGGAACCAATGCTTTTTAGCTTCTGAATACCCCTACGAACCAAACCTGAGTTGGTTCCATTTTTTTTATGTGTCTTGGCGGCCATTTTGAAATTCAAAATGGCCACTATTTTAGCCTTTTTAAGCCGTATTTGTCCCGAAAGCGCACAAAGTCATATTTTTCTTAATGATTATTTATACTTTTGATTGTCAATATCCACTAAGAACATAATTAGGATCAATTTCTAGAATCCAAGATGGCTGCCAAATCCAAAATGGCCGCCAATTTGTCTAAAATGGTCTGCCAGCTATAAGGACATTGATTTCTTTCCTTTTTCCTGATTATTTTCGCTACTTATGTTTCTGAGAATCCACTGAGAACTAAAAACTTAATTTGGTCCATTTCCTCCAATCCAAGATGGCCTCTAAATCCAAAATGGCCGCCTTTAGTAAAATATGGCATACCGCTTTTGGCAATTACTATCATCGAGAGTACAATACATGTATCTCATTTCTGTCAGATATGGATATTAAAATGATTCTAAACATCTTAAAGTGGTGCAACAACATTGTTTAAGGAGAATACAGGTGTATTTCACCTTTCAAAATGGCCGCCAAAGTGTTTGAAATTGGCTATGGTTAATTTTCAGCATTAATGCAATGAAATGCAGAAAATCATGTTTTTAATAGTTGAAATATATTGTAATTCAACTTAAGACATTTGTGATAGAGCTGACCTTGAGGCATATTATATTATATCTTTGATTGAGTTTTCGCTTCCATAATTATCAAATATGACACGGCAACCTTCATTGTCACTATAACCCGTCTGCATGTGAAAAGTAACACGAATGATGTTCAGACATCGACAGGAATGTGTTGATGCCACGCACCAGAAGCTGGAGGGATTTTATCAATCCCCCTGGTTGGCTCTTGAAGCGTTTCCATCTCAGTGTTTCAGCTGTGTTGGCCTGTAGATCATTTTTTGTGCCCATGAGTCTGCACAAAAACCTCTCACAGCCTGTAACAACTCTTTGAGAAGGCCATTCTGCATCACCAGTTGACTCGGTGCTGTGAGTTCTTCAGTTGTTGCTTCAGTGAAGGCCTTGAAAGCAGTCTTCTTGCCTATACCTCTGATATGTCCACATGTGTCGCATCGTGTGAAACAATGAAATCCCGGAAGCGCTGCTGCTTTTGATGTCCCAAGACGGATATGTATTGGTTTCAGCAAGAGTTTCCTTCTGTTGTCACCTCTTCCCATAAGCATGGTTGTCTGAATGATGTTCGTCTGATTATATCTTTGATTGAGTTTTCTCTTCCATAATTATCAAATATGACACAGCAACCTTCATAGACGCTGTAACACGTCTGCATGTGAAAAGCAACATGAATTATATTCAGCCATCGACAGGTGTTAGTACACAAGAGGAAGCAGATACTCTAATCATGCTACTGTCATAGGCGTAGATCCTGGGGGGGATGGGGATTTACCCCCCAATATTTTGCCAGGAGGGATGGTCCATACAATCATCCCCCCAATGTTGACGCCTGATAATGGGTTTCTGACCAAATTTAACCTCATATTTGCACATTTTAGCCCCAAAAGTGCAAATTTTCGGGCGCTTCGCGCGCATTTAATCTACTTTGACACCATATTTCATCAGTTTAGCTTCAAAATAGCAAAAATTTTCGAATATGGTCGAATCCAACGAAAAGTGTACACGGCATGTTCAGGGCCATAACTTAAAAGTATTAATCAATTGGCATTCGTTTTTTGTATTGTGTTTATTCGCCTTGATCATACGCTTCGCGCCATATATAATAAGCCCCCCTTCTGTGAAAAACTTAGACACAGAGACCCCAAAACATGCTATTTTTACCCATTTTTCAAAATATTTCTTAAGGTATTTTTAAAACATCTAAATCAGTTATGAAAAGAAGTCATTGGATTGAATCTAAATTGATTTCCTGAAAGGTGTGTATTCAAAGATTGCCTGTTCAATTTTTCACATATTTGTACATAATTATGAATTTTTGGTGATAATTTTTTGAGTGGTATTTTTTTACATTACCTACGAATACAATTTTTCATAGCACTAGATATATCTTTAAAAAATGGAAATTACTAATAAATGCGCAATTGATACAAGCTTTGATATGTCCAATACTGAAATGCATTGCATTCGGACATCTTTATTATTGTGTTTAGCTGCCAGAAATTCTAAATGGCACAAAGGTAGGTTTGGTAAAAAAATATGCATTACCTCCGAATACATGTTAAAAGCTGTGCCATTTCCACAAAGTGAGAGAATAGTAAACAATAGTTAAGCAATAGGTGCAGGATAAATACACTCTTTATTTCTACCAAGTTTCAATAACCTGCGTTTAAATATTTCTGAGATGTCAACAATAAAAGCAAGTATTCGTAGGTAAATTTCGGTAACCGAATGTTACCTACGAATACACTTTGACATCATGACAGTATTGTGAAACACTGCCATTCATGCCAATGCCCATATTGGTACATAACGAAGGCCTGTATGTTTGCTATCAAATCATATGTCAATGAAAGTTGCGAATTCACATACATGCCCACCATGCAAAACTGAATACGGCTTAATTGGTGAAAAATATGTACTGAAATAGACGGCGGTCTGCTCATTTGAAAGAAAAATCAGATTCAAAGAGGATTAGAAGGAGATAAATGCTTGGATTTGTCAACTGTCATGTGTGCTTCATTTTAAATGTTTACCGACCTTCTGGTTTCTTAGTAATTTGTGTACAAATTGATTTATTCGAAGGTAACTTTTGACGTTTTCGCTAAGGTTACCTACGAATACCATGGAAAAAACTACTGTTCTCATTGTCTCATGATCTAGACAACACATTGATGGACCCTGGTATAAAGCTAATTGTAGTTGCCCTCAAACGAAGGGCCACAAGACGTAACTCACTCCAAGATGGACTTCACAAGTCTGCAATAACGGTTTTAAGCGATTGGTGTGCAATTAAGCAAATTAAAGTCACTTTAGTGCCTTTGTTTCCTACTTCAATCCTCTTTCAACCGTTGTGAACCGACATTATTAATACATGATAGGGTCTAAAGTATCAATAAACGCACATAAAGAAAATAATACATTCAAAGTGCTTTATAAAATGAAGTTTTGATTTGCGATATCCACCAAAAGTCTAATTCTTACTTACAAATACTGAAATGTTACTTACGAATACAGCATAATACATGACATGTGTAATGAAGTGTCCCTACCAATGGAAATTAATTGTCAAAAACTTTAAGCGGTACCCCAGGACACTATTATTACCCATATACGGATTCATTCAACAATTATTTATTATGTAAAATTGCTGATTAACTACTCGTATATCAAAATGAAGTGGTCAAAATCTTGCTAAAAGCATAAAAAAAATTTTGATCTAAGGTAATAGCATTTATTCATTTGGACGTACCATCTGAAAAGGATCTAAAACTACCATTTTATTAATTCATTACCATAATAGCAAAATTTAAACCTATAAACTCAATATAGATATTGTTAAATCGCTCATGTTACCTACGAATACCCGGGTTTCTTCACCTTTTCATTGTATAAAGCGTTAGGTGTATGCGTATAATTCATAATATTCTTGAAAACATATATCATACTCGTTCTTATACAATGTGTAAATTGATTCATACTCATCTGATAAATAAAATACAGAAACTTCATTTTCAAAAATAAACTTGCATAAATTGACTAAGATCATTTTGATCGCGTTATAAAAATAAAAACAAATATTTTCTGGTTGAGTTAGCATTTTCCTGACACCCTGTGGTCTACATTACACGAAAAAAGCGTTAATGAGAATATTCCATTTGTTTTAGGTTGATTAGTATTGCGATAGTGAAAGCATCCTAGTGGTATTCGTAGGTAACATTGGGTTTTGATATCACATTTACTATCACACGTCCTGGATTTATTTTTCAAGATTAGTAATGGCACTTTTGGTTCCTATAAGGCCAATATGTCATCAATCAATGGGCAAAAGGAAAAAATTGTGGAGACATTTTTATTTCGGACTTTTATTTTTGGCCCGTGGACACTTTTGGTTGGATTCGACCATATCATAAACTAATTTTGTCGCCAAAGGGTGCTGGATTGACTATACTTCAAGATTTTTTTCCAACTTCATCCCCCCCAATGTCAAAAAGAAATCTACGCCACTGATGCTACATATAGCTAGCAGATGAGATCTCGCAAGCTGGAAAGAATGTCCATATTATAACCCAAGATACAGATGTTATGGTCCTTGTTCTTCGAAGACTCACGGTTCTTGGTCTTCAGACAACCATGCTTATGGGAACAGATGACAACAGAAGGAAAATCTTGCTGAAACCAATAAATATCCGTCTTGGGACATCAAAAGCAGCAGCGCTTCCGGGATTTCATTGTTTAACAGGATGCGACACATGTGGACATATCCGAAGTATGGGCAAGAAGACTGCCTTCAAGGCCTTCACTGAAGCAACACCTGAAGACCTCACAGCACTGAGTCAACTTGGTGATGCAGAAATGCCTTCTTAAAGTGTTGTTTCACGCTGTGAGAGGGGTTTTTTTCTGTCTCATTGGCACAAAAAATGACCTGCAGGCCAACACAGCTAAAAAACTGAGATGGAAAGGCTTCAAGAGCCAACCAGGGAGGATTGATAAAATTCCTTCAACTTCTAGTGCGTGGCATCAACACATTCTGTGGGCGCATATGCAAGCATATGTTTGGAGTCAAGACGTTGTGGTAAATCCAAATATTCCAGACCCGTTCAAGCTAGGCTAGGATCATAGGATGGTCGAGTGATGCAGATAACATTCCAGTACATATCCTGTCAGACATCACAATAGCTTCCGAGTCTGTTGTCGAGCTTGTTAGGTGCGGATGTGGAATAAGCAAATGCTTCAGAAGATGTTCCTGCAGACGACACAATCTGACTTGTGACATGTGATTGTAGAGCAGATGAAGAGTGTACCAATATAATAGACCTACAGCTGTGCTCCAAACTGGAACTTATGATGACAACTTGGCATTTAAATGCCTCAAGGTCAGCTCTGTCATAAATGTTTGAAGTTGAATTACAATATTGAAATTTTAACTTTTAAAAACATGATTTTCTGCATTTCATTGCATAAATGCTGAAAAATTAATCTTAGCCAATTTCAAGACACTTTGGCAGCCATTTTGAAAGGTTAAATGCACCTATATTCTCCTTAAACAATGTTGTTGCACTACTGTAAGATGTTTAGAATAATTTCCTTATCCATATCTGACAGAAATTAGATAGATGTATTTTACTCTCAATGATAGTAATTGTTCAAAGCAGTATGCCATATTTTAATAAAAGGCAGCCATTTTGGATTTAGAGGCCATCTTGGATTGGAGAAAATGGACCAAATTAAGTTTTTTGTTCTCAGTGAATTCTCAGAAACATAAGCAGTGAAAATAATCAGGAAAAAGGAAAGAAATCAATGTCCTTATAGCTGGCAGACCATTTTAGACAAATTGGCGGCCATTTTGGATTTGGCAGTCATCTTGGATTCTAGAAAATGATCCTTAATATGTTCTTAGTGGATTTTGATAATCAAAAGTATAAATAATCATTAAGAAAAATATGACTTTGTGCGCTTTAGGGACAAATATGGCTTTAAAAAGGCTAAATATAGTGGCCATTTTGAATTTCAAAATGGCCGCCGAAGACACACTTGAAAAAAATGGAACCAACTCAGGTTTTGTTACCTAGGGTATAAGGAAGCAGAATAACCTTGGTTCCACTAGTGTAGCAAATTTTGCACTGACTTATGATAATTCTACGTAACACCATGTACTAGTACGGCCATTGTTAGAATATGGTGATGTTGTATGGGATTCGTCTTTGACATGTGAACAGGTTAATTCTCTTGAAAGAGTGCAAAAAAGGGCTTGCAAAATAATACTTGGCAAGAAATACAACTCATATACTGATGCAATTGAAGAATGTGGAATTCAGACTCTTTCTGACCGTAGGAAAATCACAGTGTTAAATTTGCTCAGTCTCTGCCAAAATGTGATCGTACGACCAATCTCATTCCCCTACAAGGCGTTCTATGCATGGCAGAGAATTGCGCAATTCAAATTCCATCACTCGTTTACCTTGTAGAACTGAGCGGTTCAGAAAGAGTCCAATTCCACACTTCACCAACTTACTTAATGCTTAAAATTGATGTTTTGTTTCACCCATTGATGCAGTTTAACAATTTGATGCAATTTAATTTAATTATATTGATGTGACAATTTTTATGGTATGGGTATGACAGTGAATATGAGTGTATTGAGTGACTTGGTGTGTATGCATATTATTTAGGGTGACTGTGTTTGGAAGTTCATGTAAGAGGTGCGCTCAAGAGTGAGTGGGGTGTGTTTGTGAGGATAAGTGTGGATATAAGATTAGTTAAGGGTTTGCTTTCATAATTATGTGCAATATAATTTTTGTGTTTCTTTTATGCTTTTTGATGCTTATTTGATTTGGTGTGTGGCGAGTATTATTTGTGGTCACTGTGTTTGGGAGTAAGAGGTGTGCTTAGGGGTGGGGGTGTGTGAGTGTGGTGTGATGGGGTGAGTGTGGAGATAAGCTTTTATAATTATGTGCAATATAATTCTGAATATTATATGTTTTTCTTATGTTTATTTCTTGTAATATGTATTTTAATAACTTTTATGTATAATATTAGTAAATAATTTTTTGATGTTTTAATATATTGTAAAAAGTGACGCAATTTGGCTATTTGCCACGATGTTATTTTCAATAAATATGAAATGAATGAAATGAAATGAATAATAAAGCTACAATACAATCTACATTATAGTGTAAATGTGCATGCCATAATTTAAAGGATTATAAATGATGTCAATTGGTAAATTACGAGTTGTTTCTATAGTTTGCAAATCAACAACTGGCATTCCGATGAGTGAACAAGCAATTTGAAATAATGTAATGAAAAAATGTCAGTATTTTAAGGTATGCTCAAGGCATTGTCAACAAATTTGACGCTAGTGCCAACTAAATCTAACCTAGTGAGAACATGAACAATCACTAACAGCAATCCTAATTTTGTCCAAATATGGTGCCTTTCGTCGAATGCTAACATCACTAGTGTCAATGTTAAGTGAGGAACAGATGTCTTTGAGGGTATTTATGCTCAAACTTTGAAGTTTGTCATTTTTTACAGAGCGGCATACATTTATTTCACCAACAATTATAGGATGAGAAACTTCCTGCACCACTTGTCTCAGGCTATCTTGAAACACCGCTGTGTCTGCTGGAGCTTCCAGATCATCAGTTATCTCCTCTAAATCTCCATTTGCTCTTTTCTTGGCTGAAAGTCTGGAGAAAAAGCTACCTATCTGTTGTGGCGTCAGATATTCACTTGCACTAAACACCCTCTCGTTATTTTCATTCTTCAGACAACGCATTTGCTTAGCGACTCTAGAAGGATCATCTTTGTTCCCAGTGACCTCTCCATGTTCAAACCTTTTATGAGAAATTCTTTCTGCTTGTTAGAAAACCTGGTATGTTTTCTGCCTGATTTCAAGGCCCATCCAAGACATAATTCTGTTGTTGGTTCAGCTAGAATACAATGCTGCCCACCTGTGTTTCCTGAAACTTGTGGAAGTGTGCTTTCCTCTCTTGAAAGCATATTTGCATATCTCATTTTGGCTCTATCTAGTAGCCTTTCTCTCTGTTTGTACGGTCATGTTTTCCTGACAGAATATGAGCTTCTAACGCTGATGATTTGATGTATGTCTTTGTACATGTTTCCTCAGGGCAACTGAATATACCAGTTGAGCTCACACTACTAGTAGAGTTGTAGACTTCTTCATGAAGATCAACTTCACGACTTTCTTGGTTAGCAGGTTCTGCAGATGCGCATACATTCTGATGCTGATTGGCGTCAAGAGTAATTTGGTTGATGGTACTTGACGATGGTCCTGTTGTTGGCCTAAACACAGTGCTTGTTGTCGTACTGCGTACCGTAATGAATAATATCTTACATCTTTTATAAATGACAATTGTCTTGTATCACATAGAGAGACCGTAATATAGCAAAGGGCGTACTGTTGTCCGATATATTCCGTTACGACCAGCGTCATACATGGCTAAATCAAACTTTCTAAGTAATCAAAAAGAAAACTACCGAGTTTTTCGTTTAAACAAATAACCAAACGCTTGACACTTGAGACAGTCCTGCACCAAATACAAACACAGACAGTTTTGTCTAAACAATCAGAAGCCGTGGTCGCTACTACAAAATATAGACCAATTATTGTGGTCTGGCATACAAAATGATACAAAAGATGCTGCCGTCTTCAAAGAAAGATTTTTATTATGTTAACCTGGTTCTATGTTCGGGAAACAGTCCATAAATATTGTAAAATATCGAACAAGTAAAAACGGCGGTATTGTTGTTGTCATATTCTAGCAAGCGTTACTGTTATATACTTACTGAATATTATTTTATGCAATGTATATTGTACAATATTAGCAATTATTTCCATTATTACTCTGAACTCAGTGCGAAAGTCATGGTTCACAGAGAACCGGCAACTGGAAAATACGCATTAACATCAGAGGCGGCGATACTGCTAACGTATTCGCATTAAGGGTACATTCGGTATTGTTGGTCGAAGCAGCCAAAAAATTGAAAACTTGCTTTATTTATTGTTGTTAATGAGTTATGTACGAAAATGTTGTTGTTTCAGCCCCTTTACAACATAACTCATGAACCACAGGACATACAAAAGTATATCTGGGATATTTGAATTCTTTTACCCACTCGATATGAAGCGATCAATATAATTTTCGCCCAAGCTCACTACCATTCGCATGATGTTGTGAATGTTGCTAACCTTAAATGCATGCTGGAATGATTTAAACTTGAAGGAAACGTTATTAAAATGGTTATTGTCTTTGGGTTTTTTGGGGGTGTAATATAAATAATATTGGGAAAAGGAAGAAAAAACGGTAGATTGACAAATATGAACATGATGAAGCTCAATTAATTTGCGCATAACTAACTCCTTCAGCATTTCAACATTGAGTTCATAATGTCGTTATCGGTCTCGTTCACTCCTAGAATATGGACTTTCTATGTTGAAAATGCAAACATCTGTCTTACGATGTAATTGTTTTCAATGTTCTGATTTTATCATAAATCACTTGAGGGTATCTTTAACTGGCAAATCTATGTATAAATATTGTCTTATACGACTCATGCGACCTAGTAGCGACGACATCAAAGACACCTACGATTCCGTTTTTGACGATGACAATAATGTTGATGATGATAACGATGAGGATGCTTATGATAAAGATGACGATGGTCATGACAATGATGATAATTATGACGATAATTATAACAGCGATAATTATGATTCTATAAATGATAATGATGACGATGTTGATGATTTTAAATGAAATATGTGATGGCATCAGTCAAAATCGGTCTGAAGTCGGGGAAACTAAATTTTCAGTTTTTACATGATTCTATAAAGTATTTGCAAAGCTACATTCTGCAGAAATCACCATGATAATTGAGCATTCAGTTCTAAAGATAAGAACATTTGAAGTGTTTCGAAAACAATATGCAACAAACGAAATCACTGTCTTTGTTATACAGGGTGTATCAAAATGATTGGTACCGGGCTATGTGACATTTTTAAAAATATATCAAAAATATAAAATTGCTAATAAATATAGTTTTTTTACAATAAATAGAAAGGATTATATGTTAACTTATCGATCTAATAATATGAAGATGATAGGTTGATGCATCTGGGAGCTATTGTCATTTAAACGAAGATCGACATAATCATGGTTTTACTTACACAACACAAAATGAATAGGTTCACTGCTTGAACAATTTATTGCATTCATGCTCTTCAATATCTTAGTCTACATAACATAAAAGTGCTTTACACATGCTTTTAGAAAGACAGTTCCTGAAGTCCCTGTCTTACGACTCTGGCAGTGTGAGGTGAAGCTCTATCTTGAATGATCTTAACACCTGGGATGGATCCATTCTGTAACTGCCCATATCAAATTTTGAAACATTGCAAATTATAGCAAGTTTGCATGGGATACTCCTTGCTCTTGGAAACTGTCTTCTAAATCTTCTCTGCACTCCTCCATAGCTTCGTGTCAACCAGTGATTCTTTACTATGAAAGCATGCTGAAGTGTGGAATACTGTGGAGCCATTCCAATAACTTTTACCAGGTCTAACCTAACCTACACTGTCTACAGTCTATAGCCAGTCTGCCATACCATCTACTTAGTAACCTCAATACTACAATTTAAATTACCGCCCTGGAAGCCGTTGATACACAAAGTCAATAATATAACTCTCAACCAATGATTAGAACATTTATATAATATTATGAATGAAGAAATAGCTAAGGGAAAAAGCATTTCCATGATTTTCAACATATCATTCACACAAGGTATCTGTAGCAAAATAGAGCTTTGAAAATGGTGCGCTACTGATCCAGCGTTGCGATGAAAAATGTAAAAACACCTACTTTCCTTTAGAATCACGTAACTTCTGACAAGAATGTGCTATCTTTATGATCTAAAATTCTTAGATAAGATAAAACTAATATAATTACAAATATTTAAACAATTAACCCCAAACTGGTACACAAAATAGTAAAATAATTCGGCAAAAATGAAAAGTCGTCGGTACCAATCATTTTGATACACCCTGTAGCTAAAAATTAATATATGCGACTTCCGACTGATTTTACTTGATTACATTGAATATGTGTATTGTCAGAAAGCAACATAAACGAAGAATAGATTATATCCATCGGATAATTCAATAAACAGTCACACGTAAATCTATCATATTCTTGTTCAAGCTTTGTACATAAGAAATAACTAAATTAAATATTTATGATTTTTGACAGCTTGAATTACATGAGGCTTGACTGTCAGAATGCTTCAAATATCATGACGTAAACATTCTGATTGCATTGTATTTCCTTAGTTCAAACTATTGATCATACCTCAAAAAGTAATTTAAACAGAAGCTTCAGTTGATTACATTCATGACATGTGTATCGTATTTTTGTCAGAATGGGGTTAAGAGTTCATTTCATGGTGCTTTTTATTGATGCAATATATACGATTTATACAAAATAAATTGGGTGTTAAAAACTCTACGGGCAATATACGTGCGAATGAACCTGGCATAACATCCACAGATATACCTGTTCGGTGATGCTCTATAATATTACGAACGCGATAGCAGTTCCCTCATGTGTAATATTTATGCGTTTTATAAACATGGACATTTCTTGTGATATTACGCAATTAACCTACTAATCATTAATTACCATCGCGATATATCCATTCGCAAATGTATTTCAATGTATTGCCCTGCACTAGACGTTACGTCATCATAACAACTGTTACTCTGCATTACATCAGACATCAGATATTACATCAACACACACACGTGGTAGCATAACCGCATCTTAGAAAAAATAAAATAAAATAGTCGCTTGTTAGTAATGTTATGTATTCCATGATCTTCTTTCAGACTATTCACAGTTAGTGGGATGTGTAAATCTGAGTGCTAAAATAAATTGTATGTATGTAGATCCATATAATTCAAAGAGATGTTGGAGTCTGTGCAATGTAATTTCTGTCCGTTAAATATTTATGATTATCTAGTATCTACGTATGTTCTCATGCGAGCTGATATCGACGTTATAAATAGTACAATTTATACTACGCAATAGAGAGAGAGAGAGAAAGTAGAATTCGTATCTTGATATAAAATTAAGCTGTTATCTTGTGTTTATGTTGTAAAATTGTTTTATTTAATGTCAAGTGGCATTGACTAGAAAAGCAAAAGAACACCTTTCACAAATGCAGACAGCTCGGTCAATTGATATTTATAAGGAAGAAGCAAAGTTGAAAGGGATATTTATTTCAAAACACTAAAGTTTAGCGTTAGGGTTAGGGTTCAGCTTTAAAATGCAAATATAACGCAAAATATCCCACGTTGCAGTTATATACACATAATTTGTAGCGAATGGGGTGTATTACTATCACTATTATTATTATTATTATTATTATTATTTGTATTTGTTATTATTATTATTATTATTATTATTATTATTATTATTATTATTATTATTATTATTTCCTCGAATGTAAGTTCATACGTGCTGGTAATAAACAATTTCCAAAAGTTTAAACTGACTTTCAGCACAAAAATTCACTAACCTTGAATTTTCGATGTGTGACACACATCTTCATCAGAAGAAGTCCTAAGATGTTGTGATGGACTTGCCCTTTGTTGATCATTGGCAACTTTTGGTCGAATGAGGGCGTTGTATAAGGTTGGCAATTCCAGTCCTTGATCGCGATTTAGTTCTGGCGATTTCTTCTTGATCTGGAGGGCCTCCCGCACTAAACGGGGGTACTCTCTATCATCCTTGGCTAACACCTTTGTGGATTCACCACAACATCGACTGGGAATCCATACTTTTACCAGCCCCCCCCCCCCCACCAAAGTATTTCTGAACACTCCCTTAAATCGTTTCGGCAGACGCCATTCAAATGAATAATACAGTTGAATGCAATACGTATGAAGTTACCCCATATTACATTTATTTCTTGCATTGACCTCGTTTTTCATTTATTTTCATCACTATGCAATATAGTCACATTTCCCCACACACTGTATCTGACTATCCACCAGTTCATATTGATGTCAAAGAGATTCTGCACTATCCGGAAGCTATCAATTAATTCAAATTGTCTGATGGTTTTAATGTCGACCTTGTCTGCTGTCTATTCATTCACGCTAGCAGGAAAAGGAGCAACACTTTATTGTAAATTCAACAGCGTTATTTTCCGGTTTCCGGTTCTCATGACAATTCAAAGCGCATTGCCTATTACCAATATAGACAACGCCAAAAGGAGGTAGATTCTTTTCTTACAGTATAATAATACTGACAACCTGGTCCGTATAAAAAGCAAGGGAATAAGAAACGAGATGCGTGCTTGCGATAAACCTTGGTACAAATGTGTTGATGTGACAAGACAATGAAATGAATGTCAAGCATAATGATCAGCTGCTAATAACTGTACATGAACAGTTAAGGGATCCAAAATGAGCGTTTATTGCATTTCGACAGTATTTTTTTGTGGGACATGAGAGCACCTCAGACCTATCGAATTGCATTCTGAATACGAAGCATGTCTTTCTGATATCAAATAATTTTCATTTTTTAAAATCACAATATAATACAAATTTTATGACAAATTATAAAAATTTGATATTTTTCAAATTTTGATATAACAGTCCTCGAAGTAAATTATATAAATCTAATGATATATTGTTAAAGTGTATGTAGCAGGGAGGAAAAGCCGAAAAGACCTGATTTTTTTGGTGTTTTGGTAAAAAAATCCATATCTTCAATATGAAAGGTCAAAATTTTCAATTGATCGTCGGCTTTTCATCCCACCTACATACACTTTAAGTATAAATCATCAGATTTATAAAGTTTACTTCAAGTACTGTTAAATATCAAAAATATCAATTTTAATGATTTGCCATAAAATGTGTATTAAATTTCGAATTTCAAAAAAACAAAATTATTTGATATCAGAATGACATTCTTCGAATTCAGAATGCAATTCGATATGTCTGATGTGCTCTAATGTCCCAGAATAAATACTGTCCAAACGTTCATACCCCAGCCCTTAATGAACATCGTATATTTATAGACAAGGTTATCGTAGCTTCAAGTATTAAAATGATGATAAATCGACAGGAAGTGATATTGTTGTTTGAACATCAACCTCCACATCAATCATTAATATAATCCATTATCCAAAGGCTTTCAATTAATGCAAATTGTCTGATGTTTTAAATCTCTCTCTGCTGTCTATTCATTCACGCAATCAGGAAAAGGAGAAACACTTTATTGTAAATTCGACAACGTTATTTTCCGGTTTCCGGTCCTCCTGACAATTCATAGCGCATTGCCTATTACCGACATAGACAACGCCATAAGGTGGATTCTTTTCATAGAGTGCATTACAACTGACAACCTGGCCCGTATATAAAGCAGGAGAGTAAGAAATCTTGATACGAATGTGTTGAGGTGACAAGACAATAAAGTGAATGTCAAGCATAATGATCAGCTGCTAATAACTGTACATGAACAGTTCATGAACATCGTATATTTATAGACAAGGTTATCGTAGCTTCAAGTGTTAAAATAATGATAGATCGACAGGAAATGATAGTGTAGTTTGGACATCAACCTCCACACCCATCATTAATATAATCTATTACTATAAATTACCATATAATCCATCAGGGTCAAATGTGTGTTTGCTAATAACGATTGAGAAGAATGGAATAAAATACAATTTTTTTAATTATTTATATCAGTATATTTTCCAGGGTGGTTCTTAGTGCGGGGAGTTGCGGTAGATTCGGGGTGCGTTTACCCCATTTTGGGGGTTTTCAAAACATTGCACATGTTTTCATCGCTCTTTAGCGAAAGTTCCAGATATTAGTATAATTTTGATCAAGTATTTTTTCTAAGTCTCAGCCGCACATCACCACCCAAACCAAAGCTGAGAACAATATGTGTATCTATAAGACCATTCATTAGAGCCACTTGAAGGTATTTCAATTTATACTCCAAAAACTGCTGGATGTAAACCCATTTGTAAAACAGTTTCAAATATGCTATTACCACGTGTGTTTAGGGCAGGGAAATGGTGTGGCAAAGTCTACCAAAACAATTTAAGTATACTTTTGTTGTCAACAATCGGTAGGCTACTTAAAAAAAGAAAGAAAAAAAAAGAAATTATGCTCTGCAGTCAAACATTGTACGATATTTTAGGCAATGCTATTATTTCAACAATTTTTAATGTGTATGAATATACCTTTATGAAGTTTCAAGTTGATCATCTAAGCTTATTTCCATCCAGGCTTCATAAATTGCCTGACATTCAAAGTGATAGTGTTGGTAACACCACATTCAATCCAATTGCACTAAACGTCTATCAAATCGGTGTCGTGCTAATCTATCAATGTTGGCGAAACAAATAGTCCACCAACTTTGTTTTTGTAGGAAAGATGACGACATTGAACAACAAATCCACAGTACTCCTTTAAACCCGTCTTAGGCATCGTGATGTAATTAATCTGCTTAAATAAATAAAATCACTGCCTAAAGCACAACAGTAAACTGCTTCACTGATGCAACCGATTCACTAGTAATTAATGCAGCTCGCATTAACATCTTACATTCTCTTCCATAATTAGTTGTAGAGTATTTAATCGTGAAAGACATATTGTCTCACTGATCATTTTAAGATTAAGTGCATTTATGTTAAATTTATTTTCAGTCTGTTCTTGTATAATTATAATGAATTTAGTGTTTTGAGAAAATTTGCTTGCTCTTTTACACCCGGGGCCGGGATTATGTGAAACGTGGATGTGCTCTATACGTACTTTCTCTATACGTACTTTTTGCTATCCATGATCAGTATACCATCTTTTTGGTCGTTTTTAAGGACACTTTTGCCCAAATCGTCGGCTGTATTCCATGATAGTGGTGTGTATTGGGGGCACCATAAATAAACAACTATTCGAGAAATTCGGGTTTGATGAAATGCCAATATAAAAACGAGTTGCGTAAATCAGTCATGCGATAATTACAGCGTTTAAAATATTCAAATAGTTCAAAATAGTGCGTAATACTAATAAACGAAAATAGAGAGATTGCGATTTTCCAAACACAGACGTTGACCGTACGTTTTTGGGCGAGAAATTTTAAACATAGGCTACAGGCAATTTTTATTTTTTTTAAATACCTACCAGAAGAATACAATAAAAAAAGTCCTTTCGCCCCTATTTTTCGATGAAAATTAAAATCCTCTTTTTTAAAATCCAATATGACTCACACCGTTTGTTATTGCAATAGCATTAGTTGATATGATAAGGCCGAATAAAAAAATAAAACATGTTACTCGTCCCCTTCCGCTTCCTTTTTTTTGAGGCCGCTTCAAATTAATTTTTATTTATAAAATTCAGTAATAACTTTATTTCTTTTTATTCAAATTTTGAAAAAAGATGTCGTGGAAGCTGAGATATTTTCTATTAATTAATTAATTTGTATTATTTTTAAATTGAGTCATAACTTTATTCATTTTGAAAACATTTCTTGAAGGTTCTGTGATCATTAGAGGGTATATACCAAGAGAATCTACCAGAAGAATAGAATTTAAGAAAAAGGCTCCTTCTTTTTTCAGGCATTTTTATACGCTAAATACAGGGTCTAAAAAGTATAATGATGACAAGTGAAAATCGAAGTAATAGGCCTACTGCATAAAAAAATAAACATGTCACGTCCCCTCCCGCTTCCTTTTTGGAGGTTTCTTCAATTATATTTTTATATTTTGATTCAGTTATAACTTTTTAAAAATTATGTCTAAGAAGTTGAGTTGCTTTCTATAGCCTTCCCAATATACAAGAAACAATTTGGAAGGTTTTGAGATCATTAGAGGGGGCCTACCCCTCAGAACAACAAATAAAAAGAGGCCTTCTTCTTTTTGCAGGCATTATTGTGCACGCTAAAATAGCTCTAAATATGGGTATTTACATCGCCTCTGCGATACAAAATAAAAAGGCCCCTCCTCCTCAATTTTTTTCAAAAACCTGGACGTGAAACATGTTTTTTTAATTTTACATGGACTATCAATATGGAACTACACCTTTATCTTGACAATTCATTTGCTCGCCCTATTCCTTTTAAAGGAATTTTTATTACGTACGTTTTTACGTAGCTATGCATCGCAGTGAGGCCACATACTTACCCAACGCTCGTGTGGTGGCGTTATGTCCTATAGTTAGTCATCTGGTGATTTGTTTTGCATGCAATCAGCCCGGGGTCACTCCTTCCTACGTCATACATAAATTCGCCAGTCCCATTTCCATAATATTAAATTTAAAAACAAAAATGGAATATCAGTTTGGCAGAGGTGGGCCTCGAACCCACGCCGCGGCTACATACATAATACTCAACTCCAGCGCACTAATCCATTGGACCAGATGACGTATTGGTAGCAAATTGAATTTTAAACATAGGCTACAGGCAACTGCAACTTTATCGGGTATACGCTGGCGAAGTAACGTAGTTAATCGGATTAACTGCCATTGCAATAGATGAATATAATTTTGACTATATCGCCCCGCACTACAAAGTTTATGCGGTACCGATGCATTGAACACATCGCTATACCTTTATTATAATGATGTGTTACAAACAAAAAGGATCATAATAATAATTACACTTTCCTTCGTATGTTCATTATGCTTGACTGTCTTTAACATAGTTTGTGAAATGGACACATTTTGTGCATTTTCAACGATGTATCTACGTTGATTTCGCACGTGGAAAATCTTCAAAACTGGCTAAATACGTGACCTTGCTTCGATACAGTCGTTTTGAATAGATCTACGTCCGTCCGATACTTACGTTTGGCAATCGCAATCTCTCTAATAAGAGCTTAAACACTGATGAAGAGAGATGGAGAGATGAGCAGTTAAAGTGCGCGTTAATAAAAAGCGAACAAAAATCAAACAAATTTCATATAATGTTTTTATTCCTCCTCTAATTCAACAAGCTTCAGAACAAACTGCGTCTTATTGATGTCAACGTGTTTTCTTATAATCTCATGTCTGTCGCTTACTATATGCCAGTTAGTGCATGGCGCTATTGGGTAATTTTAGAGTTAACATCTAGCATTCCTTCATTAGTGGAAACAAACTGAATGTTTTTTGGCATCCTTACACCTCAATAACTCAAAAGGATAAAACTTGAATTGATTCCATTTTCTATGCCCCTATGCTTCACACGACGGGTCGACATTCAAAATGTGTTCTATCATGTTGTACTATATCTCAATGTTTTGCTTTCATTGCTAGAAATATAAAAAAAGTCAGTTTGGGAGTTATAGAGTAAATAAGGTCAAATGTCAAATGTCTCATGTGCAGAAGCCAAATTATCAAAATGCACCGATTCAATCGAAATTAGTTTTAAATTATTCCTTTCTGCAAACCAAATATGACAAAAAAATAGAAATGTATAACCCACAAATCGGATGAAATCATTGGTTAAATGTTATGCATGTACAAATTTCTATTGGACTTTGGCTGCATGAAGTCTGAAGGGGGACATGATAAAACGATAATAACCTAAAATTGTAAAATATTTGGAATTTCTATGGAACTAATCGAATTTTTATCATTTCAGGTTTAAGGATGACCAGAAAACACTGGTCCCACTAATGTAGGAAAATAAAATCCCAAACCCATAGCGTCATGTATTTTATGCCATATTATTGCGATGAACATCCTGGAAACCTGAAGAGCCTTCGAATAATTTGACACACTTAAATATCGTGTAATTTATGACAAATTGAGTCATCTGCCTATTAGTTGCAATTTTTATGACGGCACTAAAATGTTTTCCAGAAAGCCATTTGGAAAAAATAATCGACGAATAAAGCAAATTGGACACCTTACCGGCTTTCCATTCTCTGGGAAATCGTAAGTAATTCCCTACATATTCCGGACCGGGCCTTTTGGTGATCGTAAACAGAAGGTGAATTTGTTAACGTAGTCCCCAAGATACAGTCTCACTAATTAAGGTGATGTATACTCCTCCTTGATGTTCCAAAATTCAAATCTAGGTGGATCAAGTAAAACTCAATGGGATATTCCAGTTGAAACCCATACACCCCCTATAGAAGATAAGACCGTAATCTCCTACACAGTGAATGTATAATTCAAATGGAGTCACCCATTCAGGTAATCCCGTGAAATATTAAGGTAATGCTTTCATAGGGTGTATAAATTTCGCCTGGAATAGCACAATTCGTGGCAGACAATCTCAGAAGTCAGTGATTTATCAGCTGTCACATAAAGTGCTGCGTTGAATCTGTTAACATAATCCTCAAGATATGATAACACTCACCCAAACTATCTATCACGCATACTTTATTGTCTATACTCTTGCTTACGGTGTGCACATAATGTAGAAATTTACTCAGGACATGCTTAGGTTTTGAACTTTAAATGGATACCATAGATTAGAAGGAACAACGTTCTGTTAACCTGTTTCTGCTATTATTCATGTATTGAGGAGAGACAAATACCGGAATTGTCATGCTGGAATAAACATAAATCTACTTACTTACTCTATTATAAGAAGAAATAGAAAATACCCAAGAGCACCTCTGTTCAAAATGAGGGAACCATGTTAAACGGGCAATAATAAGGATTAGTGTCAATTCAGTTAAATGCGTAACCGGAAAGGAAAACATCAGTGCTTGAACAGGAAATTAAATAAATACCATAAAACTTAGGTATGGTCACGTTCAAATCACCACAATCCATAATGTTGACGACCGACAAATGATGCGTGTGCGTGACTAAAGTATAACCATGATAACATGAGTATCTAATTAGAGCAGTGTAAGACCCAATTAAGCTTGTCTGGTCGGTAATCCACAATTTCAATCCTTAATGGAACCTATGTTAATATTCGTTTATACTTATTTCTATATTATATACATGCCAAAACACGATAAATGTTCAATGTAACCAATAGTACTTAAAACTCTGCATTGTCATGTCATTTGTGTTCTTGTTTCAAAACCTTCTGCATTGTCTTTCCACTTAGAATACTTCAGTTAGTCACCGGGGACTACCTCAATGAAAATCCGTTCCCTTCCATACAGAAAATATTACAACTGTACTCATAAACATTGAATATTTGTATAACATGACATTTGATATAGGAAAATATAAGGGATTGTAACAACTCACCCCTTCGAAGGTCGTTTTATAAAATGGCTCAGTAGGACGGCAACTAAAACAATACGAATATTTGTAACAAACGAATAGAAGCTAAAAATGACAGGCCTCGGGTGGTAATTGACGCAAACAAGACGGATGAAGGATTGGCCATACATATTTACATATGTCATGTCTTGTACCTTCAAATGGAAACTATAACCCCGAAGAATTTTTGTCTGTTAAATGCATTTCAAGCATTAAGTCTCCAGGCTTCAAAATGCCCATCACTCTTGCTGCTAAAATTTTTACATGCTTATACTATGGTGGTCACGTTATATCAACATAAGTCACAAATATTGAAGACCAGTGTGCTTGGTAATCTTTAACAGGCCCGTGGTAGAGGGGTTCGATCGAACCCCCTAAATTTTTAAACAAAAGAGTATATGGGATAAGTGGGCGAAGTGACCATTTTAGCATTTTTTTTTTCGTTTTAACCGCACTAATTTGCCTCTTTGCTATAATATATTGAACCCATTCTTGATAATAATGCAACATTGGAACACCAAATGCCTTCAATTATCAAAATTCTTCCGATTATCAGAGGGGAATATCACCCTTAGACCTCTGCCTGCACCGCTCTGCCGCAGCCATTACTTGCATACTTAGATTAATCTCTTAACAATAGGGCGCTTGCACGAAAGGATAAAAGGTTGATAAAAATGACCTGCATTGAGAGTCAGTCAAGTGCGGTGGAGGACAACAAACTATTATCATCCTCTGTGAACATTTGGCGCGTTATTCAAACCCTTGCTTTGTAAGGAATATTAGCACTCTGTAGGTGATATTTCATTTTCACGTGCTCCAATATCGTTGTTGTGCCTCCAGGGCTAGTGACCCGTGGCGTACATGAAACCTCTCTATAATTATAATAATCAGCAAAAGCGGCCTGCTTAATGGATTCTATATTTTTGATTATGTAAGGCCTGTTTAAAATAACCATGCCAATAACCAGAAACCATGATCAATTAAACCCCTTGAACTGTACTGCCATGTCTCTTATTATGTCTCTTTGAGCAGTTGAGACATCATTTACTCACGATTAAAATAAAAAAAGTACAGTGCATTTCTACATTATTCCCATTCTCTACGATGTATCTATTGTAAATAACTTTCTCGACTTTTACTTTTGTTTCAATCCCTGATTACATCAAACCCATTAACTCTCCTTTTTGAATCACTACGTGGAATAGAGTACTGCATCCTAGACGTGTCTGAACTCATAGAATACGAATTCGGCTTCACAGCATTAACGCTAGTGTAATCTTGTTAGTATGGTAATAAAGAATATTGTATAATGTACATGTAAAATGGTATACGTTAATGTTATGGAATCATCAATCAACCGAGATTTTCCCATTAGCTGATGATAAAACAACATACTGAAAACTGCTAAACCCGCCATAGGTGATTAACTATGTATAAACTTGTTTTATAGTGGCGGAACATTCTGTCTCGTGTTAAGCAAATGAAGCAAATCACTGTATGGCACAGATAAGCTAATAGCCACGATCATATGTTTTGTTCATAATGACAGGCTAATGAAACTTTAATTTTCTTCATTAATTTATATAATGGAAAAAGTGACTATTTTATCATAATTCGTGATTCACCTTTTTACACGATGTCTTTACGTGCAAAAGCAAATCAAAACCTAGATGTATGTTTTGGCCGAAACTCATTTCAACGTTCGCCTACTTCTTTGCAAACATTAGTGGAAATAATTGTCCTATCATTAATCATTGTTAATGCAAGTCAACTAGTGTTTATCTTGAACGTTCTAATACACCAAGTGGAAGGTCCTTTGGGTGCATCCAATGTGACTATTCACAGTTAGTGGGATGTGTAAATCCGAGTGCTAAAACAAATACGTATGTATAGGTCTATATCCAGATAATTCAAAGAGATGCTGGAATCTGTGCAATTTCTACCCGTTAAATATTTGTGATTATCTAGTATCTACGTATGTTCTCATGTAAGCTGATATCGACGTTATAGAGTAAGCCAAAAAATTAAGGTACCAGTTACGTTCACCCCCTGTATATATATCCTAAACAAAGGTAGATATGTCATAATTGGAACCAACAGCCAATGGCTGCATCTTTTAGCTCGAATTTAAGACCTCATTCGTTGACATTGTATTAAGAAATAAAGACACGGCGATCCAAAAACCCAAGGAAGATGCAAATTTAAAAGTTGCAGTTTGCCACATTACATGCCCTATTAATTTGTACACAAAGCGTTCGCGAACAAGATAACTAGCGCTGTGCTTTCAGTTTCATTGATTAGCACGAAAAACTAGCGTCGTGCTTTCATTGAAAACTTTTTATTTCGTATCTTCATTAGGTTTTGGACTACCATTTCTTTAATTCTCAACCAATATCAACAAATAAGGTCTTAAATTAGAGCTAAAGAGTACAGGCATCGGCTGCTTGACACATTTGTCTTTATTTAGGATATACAGCGGTGAACACAACTGCTACCTTAATTCTTTTGCTTACTGTACATAGTTCCATTTATACTACACAATAGGAGAGCAAAAAAAAGTAGAATTCGTATCTTGATATAAAATTAAGCTTTTATCTTGTGTTTATGATTGTAAAATAGTTTTATTTAATGTCAAGTGGCATTGACTAGAAATGCAGAAGAACACCTCTCACAAATGCAGACAGTTTGGTCAATTAATATTTATAGGAAGAAGCAAATATGAAAGGGGTATTCATTTCAACACACTAAAGTTTTAAAATGGCTAAATGATTAGAGCAACCTGTGAATTTATTTGGATACCACATTGTCAATATTTCTTGGCTCCCTGACCAAAGTAATATTTTGTACTCGTATAATAGAAAGCGTTTGACAAAATCTTAGCGAGGTTGACGAAGTCAAATTTAAAATTATTATTATTATTATTATTATTATTATTATTATTATTATTATTATTATTATTATTATTATTATTATTATTATTATTAATAATAATAATATTATTATTATCAAATCTTTTTTACCAACACACGCGGTAGTTTGTACCCTCTTTGTGTTGTCATTTAGAGAAACAACAGCACCATTTAAATCAATTCAAAACAATCAATTTTCTTATTTTTTCATCTTATATTAAAAAAGTTACCTTCAAATGGACCAATTTGAAAAAGACCATTCTTAAATGTGGATCTACATGTACTCTTTACATCTTGCTTGATTAATAAGACATCAGTATTAAAACATGCATGACCGCGTCATATTACTGTTTCACCAATTACATCTATTTGCACACGAAGCTGATAATGCATGTATTGTTGTTTGTCATTGCATATTTGAAAGTTAACCAAGTAAGACAGTTTTGTAGTTAGTTACATTTTAGTTTGTTTCTCTCAATAATTTTAAAAGCCTGAGTTTATATTTCAAGTTGCCTTCTCGTTAATGGTGGTATCTTAATGGTTTCGGCAGACGCCATTCAAATAAATAATACAGTTGAATGCAATACGTATAAAGTTACCCCATTTATTTTTTGCATTGACCTCGTTTTTCATTTATTTTCAACACTTTATGCTTTCCTCTTTAGTTTTATTCGGTATTTCTCTATATATTTACTTGACTAAATATAGCTTCGGGAGAATGCTAAGCAATATAGTTACATATCCTCACACACTGTATCTTATTGATGTCAAAGAGATTTTGCACTATCCGGAAGCTTTCAATTAATTCAAATTGTCTGATGGTTTTAATGTCGATCTTGTCTGCTTCCTAATCATTCACGCTAGCAGGAAAAGGAGCAACACTTTATTGTAAATTCAACAGCGTTATTTTCCGGTTTCCGGTTCTCGTGACAATTCAAAGCGCATTGCCTATTACCAACATAGACAACGCCAAAAGGTAGATTCTTTCCTTACAGGATAATAATACTGACAACCTGGTCCGTATAAAAAGCAAGGGAATAAGAAACGAGATGGATGCTTGCGATAAACCTTGGTACGAATGTGTTGATGTGACAAGACAATGAAATGAATGTCAAGCATTAATGATCCGCTGCTAATAACTGTACATGAACAGTTCATGAACATCGTATATTTATAGACAAAGTTATCGTAGCTTCAAGTATTAAAATGATGATAAATCGACAGGAAGTGATATTGTTGTTTGAACATCAACCTCCACATCCATCATTAATATAATCCATTATCCAAAGGCTTTCAATTAATGCAAATTGTCTGATATTTTAAATATCTCTCTGCTGTCTATTCATTCACGCAATCAGGAAAAGGAGAAACACTTTATTGTAAATTCGACAACGTTATTTTCCGGTTTCCGGTCCTCCTGACAATTCAAAGCGCATTGCCTATTACCGAAATAGACAACGCCAAAAGGTGGATTCTTTTCATAGAGTGCATTACAACTGACAACCTGGCCCGTATATAAAGCAGGAGAGTAAGAAATCTTGATACGAATGTGTTGAGGTGACAAGACAATAAAGTGAATGTCAAGCATAATGATCAGCTGCTAATAACTGTACATGAACAGTTAATGAACATCGTACATTTATAGACAAGGTTATCGTAGCTTCAAGTGTTAAAATAATGATAAATCGACAGGAAATTATAGTGTAGTTTGGACATCAACCTCCACATCCATCATTAATATAATCTTTTACTATACATTACCATATAATCCATCAGGGTCAAATGTGTGTTTGCTAATAACGATTGAGAAAAATGGAATAAAATACATTTAAACGTTCACGTTATGCCATTAATTTTTTTTTATTATTATTTATATCAGTATATTTTCCAGGGTGGTTCTTAGTGCGGGGAGTTGCGGTAGATTCGGGGTGCATTTACCCCATTTTGGGTGAATTTTTTCAATTGTTTTTCAAAACATTGCACATGTTTTCATAGCTCTTTAGCGAAAGTTCCAAATATTTTTGCCCAAGTTGGTCAGGTAGTTTTTCTATGTCTCAGCCGCACATCACCACCCACACCAAAGCTGAGAACAATATGTGTATCTATAAGACCATTCATTAGAGCCACTTGAAGGTATTTCAATTTATACTCCAAAAACTGCTGGATGTAAACCCATTTGCAAAACAGTTTCAAATATGATATTACCACGTGCGTTTAGGGCAGGGAAATGGTGTGGCAAATCTACAAAAACAATTTAAGTATACTTTTGTTGTCAACAATCGGTAGGCTACTTAAAAAAGGCAAGAAAAAAAAAGAAATTATGCAGTCAAACATTGTACGGTATTTTATGTAATGCTATTATTTCAACATTTTTTAATGTGTGTGAATATACCTTTATGAAGTTTTAAGTTGATCGTCTAATCTTATTTCCATCCAGGCTTCATAAGTGATAGTGTTGGTAACACCACATTCAATCCAATTGCACTACACGTTTATCAAATCGGTGTCGTGCAAATCTATCAATGTTGGCGAAACAAATATTCCACCAACTTTGTTTTTGTAGGAAAGATGACGACATTGAACAAATCCACAGTACTCCTTTAAACCCGTCTTAGACATCGTGATGTAATTAATCTGCTTAAATAAATAAAATCATTGCCTAAAGCACAACAGTAAACTGCTTCACTGATGCAACCGATTCACTAGTAATTAATGCAGCTCACATTAACATCTTACATTCTCTTCCATAATTAATTGTAGCGTATTTAATCATGAAAGACATATTGTCTCACTTATCATTTTAAGATTAAGTGCATTTATGTTAAATTTATTTTCAGTCTGTTCTTGTATAATTATAATGAATTTAGTGTTTTGAGACAATTCGCTTGCTCTTTTACACCCGGGGCCGGGATTCTGTGAAACGTGTATGTGCTCTATACGTACTTTCTCTATACGTACTGTTTGCTATCCATGATCAGTATACCATCTTTTTGGTCGTTTTTTAGGACCCTTTTGCCCAAATCGTCGGCTGTATTCCATGATAGTGGTGTGTATTGGGGGCACCATGAATAAACAACTATTCGAGAAATTCGGGTTTGATGAAATGCCAATATAAAAACGAGTTGCGTAAATCAGACATGCGATAATTACAGCGTTTAAAATATTCAAATAGTTCAAAATAGTGCGTAATACTAATAAACGAAAGAAGAGAGATTGCGATTTTCCAAACACAGACGTTGACCGTACGTTTTTACGTAGCTATGCATCGCAGTGAGGCCACATACTTAACCAACGCTCGTGTGGTGGCGTTATGTCTATAGTTAGTCATCTGGTGATTTGTTTTGCATGCAATCAGCCCGGGGTCACTCCTTCCTACGTCATACATAAATTCGCCAGTCCCATTTCCATAATATGACATTTAAAAACAAAAATGGAATATCAGTTTGGCAGAGGTAGGCCTCGAACCCACGCCGCGGCTACATACATAGTACTCAATTCCAGCGCACTAATCCATTGGACCATTATGACGTATTGGTAGCAAATTGAATTTTAAACATAGGCTACAGGCAACTCCAACATTTATCGGGTATACGCTGGCGAAGTAACGTAGTTAATCGGATTAACTGCCATTGCAATAGATGAATACAATTTTGACTATATCGCCCCGCACTACGAAGTTCATGCGGTACCGATGCATTGAACACATCGCTATACCTTTATTATAATGATGTGTTACAAACAAAAAGGATCATAATAATAATTACACTTTCCTTCGTATGTTCATGTATGCTTGACTGTCTTTAACATATTTGGTGAAATGGACACATTTTGTGCATTTTCAACGATGTATCTGCGTTGATTTAGCACGTGGAAAATCTTCAAAACTGGCTAAATACGTGACCTTGCTTCGATACAGTCGTTTTGAATAGATCTACGTCCGTCCGATACTTACGTTTGGAAATCGCAATCTAATAAGAGCTTAAACACTGATGAAGAGAGATGGAGAGATGAGCAGTTTAAGTGCGCGTTAATAAAAAGCGAACAAAAAACAAACAAATTTCATAATGTTTTTATTCTTCCTCTAATTCCACAAGCTTCAGAACAAACTGCTCTTATTGATTTCGACGTGTTTTTTTAGAATATCATGTCGCTTACTGTATGCCAGATAGTACATGGCGCTTTTGGGTAATATTAGAGTTAGCATCTAGTTTTCCTACATTAGTGGAAACAATGTTTTTTGGCATCCTTACACCTCAATAACTCAAAAAGATAAAACTAGAACTGAACCCATTTTCTATTCCCCTATGCTTCACACGTCGGGTCGACATTCAAAATGTATAACCCACAAATCGGATGAAATCATGGGTCAAATGTTATGCATGTACAAATTTCTATTGGACATTGGCTGCATGAACTCTGAAGGGGGACATGGTAAAACGATAATAACCTAAAATTGTAAAAAATTTCTATGGAACTAATCGAATTTTTATCATTTCAGGTTTAAGGATGACCAGAAAACACTGGTTCCTCTAATGTAGGAAAATAAAATCCCAAACACATAGCGTCATGTATTTTATGCCATATTATTGCGAAGAACATCCTGGACACCTGAAGAGCCTTCGAATAATTTGACACACTTAAATATCATGTAATTTATGACAAATTGAGTCATCTGCCTATATGTTGCAATTTTTATGACGGCACTAAAATGTTTTCCAGAAAGCCATTTGGAAAAAATAATCGACGAATAAAGCAAATTGGACACATTACCGGCTTTCCATTCTGGAAATCGCAAGTAATTCCCTACATATTCCGGACCGGGCCTTTTGGTGATTGTAAACAGAAGGTGAATTTGTTACAGTCTCAGCGTTAACTAATTAAGGTGATGCATACTCCTCCTTGATGTTCCAAAATTCAAATCTAGGTGGATCAAGTAAAAAGTAAAACTCAATGGGATATTCCAGTTGAAACCCATACACCCCCTATAGAAGACAAGACCATAATCTCCTACACAGTGGGTGTATATTTCAAATGGAGTCACCCATTCAGGGAATCCCGTTTGAGATACACACTTTCTGTGTGAAATATTAAGGTAATGCTTTTATAGGGGTGTATAAATTCCGCCTGGAATAGGACAATTCGTTGCAGACAATCTCAGAAGTCAGTGATTTATCAGCTGTAACATAAAGTGCTGTGTTGAATCTGTTAACATAATCCTCAAGATATGATAACACTCACCCAAACTATCTATCACGCATACTTTATTGTCTATACTCTTGCTTACGGTGTACACATAATGTAGAAATTTACTCAGGACAAGCTTAGGTTTTGAACTTTCAATGGATAACATAGCTTAGAAGGAACTACGTTCTGTTAACCTGTTTCTGCTATTATTCATGTATTGAGGAGAGACAAATACCGGAATTGTCATGCTGGAATAAACATAAATCTACTTACTCTTTTATAAGAAGAAATAGAAAATACCCAAGAGCACCTCTGTTCAAAATGAGGGAACCATGTTAAACGGGCAATAATGAGGATTAGTGTCAATTCAGTTAAATGCGTAACCGGAAAGTAAAACATCAGTGCTTGAACAGGATATTAAATAAATAAATAAATACAATAAAACTTAGGTATGGTCACGTTCAAATCACCACGATCCATAATGTTGACGACCGACAAATGATGCTTGTGCGTGACTAAAGTATAACTATGATAACATAAGTATCTAATTAGAGCAGTGTAAGACCCAATTAAGCTTGTCTGGTCGGTAATCCACAATTTCAATCCTTAATGGAACATATGTTAATGTTCGTCTATACTCATTTTTATAATATCCATGCCAAAACAAGATAAATGTTCAATGTAACCAATAGTACTTAAAACTCTGCATTGTCATGTCATTTGTGTTCTTGTTTCAAAATCTTCTGCATTGTCTTTCCACTTAGAAGACTTCAGTTAATCACCGGGGACTACCTCAATGTAAATCCGTTCCCTTCCATACTTTTTCACAAACACAACTTTCTCAAAGTGTAGTTCTGTTTCCTGTTATGATTACATCAACAATTTTTATTAACCATATTCCTTGAAGCACTACTACTTGTAAGAGACACACTAGAGCACTGTATCATCACCATGCTCGGAGGTTTCTTTAAACGTGTCATAGTTGACGATGTCTGCTTCCTAGTGTGCAAATCAGTAGATACATTGAAACTATTTTAATTGTAAAACAAGCTGTTTATGATATTATGAAAGCAGGATGTCTTATAATACATTTAAACCAGAGGACAGCAGGTAAAAACGGAATTGGGCGACCTATATAAAATTGGTGCCCAATCATTTTTGTAGAGCAATAAATGCGTGTAAGTGTGACCAGAAGTAATGAATATATTCATTAAAAACTTTTATAACTTTTGTATGTTTAAAGTCTTGGAACAGGTCATATTCCTATATGAAGGGAACATTTTTCACAAATATTTTGTCAGCGATACAATAATTTTTTTTCAAAATTTTGTTTGAATTTCTTAGCTAAAAACCTTTAAGTTTCAACGACTAAGCCGGATTACTAACATCAAATTTGCAATTTGCATTCCATGATGTAAAAGTGTCGATTCTCGAGAGAAAACAGCTTCGTGAGAAATATCTTAAGATTGCGTGACAAGTTTGATTTATTGTTTCTAGTAACAGGATAAGATTCGGGTAGTAAGCCTTAAGGTGCACTGGATGTAAAACCTATGGCATGTGATGTTAACAGTATGCTGAAGCTTACTATATTTGTATTAGAAGCACCAGCTATTTCATATTATATCACACTCAGCCTAAAGAAAGGGCTGTGAGACACCCCAAGGCATTTGTACCGGCATGCTAAAACTCTTTTGTTTACACGAGAATTGCGCAGGTGCGCATATCGCGTTGACCACCTCGACTTGCCAATTATATGTGTGGGTATCACTTCTAATATAAATATAGTTTATACAATTTAATATATAATTTTCCTTGGAAGTGGAATAAAGGAATTTATTATATTTATATATAAAACTGAAATTGGATGTTTTTATTCGTTCAATGGAAAGAATATTTTCATTTGGTGAAATACTGTATAAACTGTTCCCGCTGTTCGGCTAATCTCGTTGAATGGAACAGAAAATATTACAACTGTACTTATAAACATTCAATATTTGTATAATACTGTATGACATTTGATATAGGAAAATATAAGGGATTGTAACAACCCACCCCTTTGTTGGTCGTTTTATAAAAAAAAAACGGCTCAGGAGGACGGCAACTAAAACAATACGAATATTTGTAACAAACGAATAGAAACTAAAAAATGACAGGCCTCAGGTGGTAATTGACGCAAACAAGACGGATGAAGGATTGGCTATACATGTTAACATATATCATGTCTTGTACCTTCAATTGAAAACTATAACCCCGAAGAATTTTTTGTCTGTTAAATGTATTTCAAGTATTGAGTCTCCAGGCTTCAAAATGCCCATCACTCTTGCTGCTAAATTGTGTGGAATTGTTTTACATTCTTATACAAGGGAGACACTGCTGCAGTGTCGGGGAGCTGAAAATTACCTTTGACAACACCTGCAACCCTGGTTGCAAAGAATCAGTGTTTAACATGCTGTCTCTAGTGTTGGATTTCCCTTTGGGTGCTCCCTGGTGCGGGCTGGTATTTTACCAGAGTGAGGGAATGAGCGCCCTCTGCCTACCTAGCTCAGTTGCTGTACATGCCAACTTTAGGGCGGAGGAAACCATCAGGTTCAACGGCCAGTATGTTCAAATGTCTTGGCCATTTGTTTTTGCTACTGTAACGATGTAGACAGTACAGCCAGCGACACAATCATGATGAGATATTGCTCCGTTCTTTCTCCTTCTAGTTACTCATATCTTGGTGTTCATGGCATTTGTTTGGTTAGGTTTAATACCAGGTCTTTCAAGAGCACTTGTGAGTTATGTTCCGGCTGGACTTTGTCCTTAAACTGCTGGAGAACAGTGCGGTAAGATCAGGTGCTGTTTTTCTGGTAGGGCTAGTTTATTTCCAAGGTCTCATGCCATGAGCATCAAGCTCCATCTTCATTTTTCTGAGTATTCTAAGGGGTCAAGGACGGTAGTGATTCTCTTCATATTGGAGTAGCCTATCCCAATGGCTTCAAATTTTCATCATGGGCCAAAGAGCGGAAGAGGAATATTTACTTCTCAACGGTCATTAGGTTGGTGTTGAACATGTCATCATTGGTCAACCTTCCAACACTGGCCAACATGTTCCAGATCAGGGGCGAACTACTGCATATTGGTAGATCTCTGCTGCTGTGTGTCCAGAAAAGAAGCTGAAACAGGGCTGATCACCTGTTGGGACTGGACTAAAATAATTCCCAGCAAAACCCGCGATTACAAAAACTACAAGCAAATCTTCAAAAATACCGAGGGTAGATGAGCGGCAGTCTACTGTTGACTCCATGACGGACCAGCGGGAACTCTGCACACCATCACGAACTGTTGGCCCTGATTATTGTCGCCTGTCTACCTTCAAACCTCTTGTAATATCTACTTATAATGTCCGTACTGTTAATCAACAAGGGAAAATCCATCAGCTATTCATGGGCTGTGCTGATGCAGGTATTGACATTGCCGGAATTCAAGAACATCGTCTCATTACACCAAGCCCAACTGATGAACTTTGGTCAGACGATAGGAACTGGGTTTTAATATTCAGTTCTGCTAACAAGCAAAGGAGTGGGTCTGGTCATGTCCAAGCACATTCACAGATGTCTTAAGAGTGTTGAAGCTGTTTCCGAAAGGATACTATTTCTAACATTCCATGGTAACCCACAGCTTAGCATCACTGTTGTATATGCACCCACTGAGTGCACAACATCTTCTGACAAGGAGGAATTCTATTCATCACTATCTGACCACCTGGATGGTATGAAAAGGCACAACATCCATCTCAACCTCGGCGATTGTAATGCCAGAATAGGAGCAGATAGTCATCTTTCTCATCTTTGGGTCATTGGTCCATACTGTTACCACGATTCAACAAATGACAATGGTGAGCGCCTGGTCAACATTTGCCAGGAGTACAATCTCAGACCAGCCCAGATGAGATTCCCCCAACCCAGGAACCGTCTCTGGACTTGAACCCACCCAGCTGGATCAACCCATACACAGCTAGATCACATTCTAATAAACAGCAAGTGGGTAAATTCTCTCCGCAACTGTCGAGCATACAACTCAGTAGAAGTGGACTCCGATCATCGTATTGTGAGCGTCCGTCTAGCTGCCAGTCTGCGAACAAGCAAAGGAAAACCTTGCAAGAGACCAAAATTCAACTGGAAGAAGTTGCAAGATCCTGATACAAAGGAGGAATTTCAGCTGGAGCTATCAAACAGATTCCAGGTCTTGAGCATGGATGATGCCACACCCATCTCTGATATGAGACCTTTGAAACAGCGGTTCGTGAAGTTGCTGAGAAAGTTATTGGAAAGCAAGAGCCATGCGGACTGCCAAGTTGGGTATCAGATTCAACCATCAGACTTAAACTTGAAAGGGATGAAGCCAAAAAGCGGTACTCCATTTCAAAGTCTCGTCAAGCTATAGAGAAAAATGGAGGGACTTGAACACCAGCCTTAACAACTCTTATAAAGCTGACGAGCTTGCTACCCTTAATAAGCAGATGGAAGACCTGAAGCTGGCCGACGAGATGGGGAATTACACCACCACCTGGAAAATCATACACTCGCTTTCTGGGAAGAACTCAAGGAAAGGGGTGAAAGTCAAAAAGAGGGATGGCACAGCCCCAACCAGTGTCCATGAACTGCTTGAGGAATGGAAGGAATATTTTAGCTCACTCCTTAACAACTACAGTGGCACAGCAGCTTCAGAACTTCCTGCACCAGCTGTTGAAGATCTTCCTATCATCACTGAGCCCCCAACTCGTGAAGAAGTAGTCAAAGCAATAGCAGCCATGAGGACCAACAAGGCAGCAGCATTGGACTGTGCTATAACTGCTGAAGCACTTCAGGGAGGAGGGGATAGTATGATTGATATGATTCTCAAATTCTGCATGGAAGTATTCTCAACGCTGACACCGCCACGTCAATGGGTCACAAATGTCATCATTCCTCTACCAAAGAAAGGCAACCTCTCTCTCATGACAAACTACCGTGGTATTTCGCTTATGTCCATTGCCGCAAAAGTGTACAACAAGATCCTTTTGAACAGGATCCGACCTCACATTGATCCTCTACTGAGAAGCCACCAGGCTGGCTTTAGATCAGGTCGCAGCTGTGCTCAACAAATACACATTTTGAGGAGGATCATGGAAGGCTTCAAGGAGTACCAACTTCCCTTGACAGTCACTTTTGTGGACTTCAAAAAAGCCTTCGACTCCATCAACAGGTCCGTCATGTTTTCATTGCTGCGGCATTATCGAATACCAAAGGTTGTGGTAAATGCCATCCAGGTGCTCTACAAGGACTCCAATAGTGCCGTTATGGTAGATGGAAGTATCTCAGAGCCTTTCCAAGTAACAACTGGAGTGCTTCAGGGTGATGTGTTCCCAGCAAACACAAAAACGTTTTAAAAACGTTTTAAAAAAGTTATATTTTGGCTTTTGGTTTAGGTAAAAACGTTTTAATAACATTAAAATGTCGGGTTATACAAAGGTCATGATAACGTTTTAAAACGTTTTGTATGAAAACACACTACAACAATATTTTTAAATGTTTTCAAAAAATGTTATTGTAAACTATTTTAACAAACATTTTTGCCAAATATTGTGTCAATACTTAAATAACATTATGTTAAAATGTTTGAACCCAGCAAACACAGAAATGTTCTTAAAATGTTTTTTCAAAACCTTTTAATAACATTTAAATGTCGGGTTATACAAAGGTCATGAAAACGTTTTTAAAACGTTATTGAAAATATTTTGGGCAAACATTTTTCGCAAAATATTTTTCAACCCAAAATAACATTCTGTTTAGAATGTTTTGTATCAAGTTTTCAAGAATGTTTTTGGAATGTTATTAAAACGTTTTTATACCCTTTATATAACCCGATATTTAAACGTTTTCTGTAAAACATTTCTGTTTGCTGAGCAGTAGATTATCATAAAATGTTTTTTAAGGTTATGAAAACGTTTTATACTCTTAATATACCCTTTATATAACCCGACATTTAAACGTTTTCTGACAACCTTTTATAACCTTTTGCGAATGATGTCGAAAACGTTTTGTGTTTGCTGGGTTAGCACCATTCTTGTTCATTATCCTGGTAGATTACCTTCTGAAGAAATCAACTTCTGGAATTGACGCTGGAATTGTTACCTACCCACGTCGGTCAAGCAGGTATCCTGCTAGGATGCTGAATGACCTGGATTTTGCTGATGATATTGCCCTGTTGGAATCTTCCACAGCCCGGGCCCAGTCGCAGCTTACTAGGACTGCAACTGCAGCAGCAGATCTAGGCCTTGTCATCAGCGCACCTAAGACAGAATATATGACTGCAAACTGTAACGCCCAACCAGCACTTGAAGTCTATGATAGTACCATCAACCATGTAAGTACTTGGGTTCCAAGATGGGCTCTAGTGCTGGAGACCTAAAAAGAAGAAAAGCACTAGCCTGTGCAGCTTTCTGGAAACTGGAACACAACTTGTGTTACTGTCTTTCTGTACGGGTGTGAGTCATGGGTAATCACCAAGGACATGGAAAACAATATCAATGCCTTTGCAACATCTTGCTACAGAGTCATGTTAAACATCAAGCGTGTGGATCGGATTCCAAATGAATCCATCTACAATCTGACCAACACCACTCCACTGGTTGCCAGAGTCAAGATTCATCAACTCAAATTTCTCGGCCATATACTGCGTCTTGAAGACGACGAGCCTGTGAAAGAATATGCCCTTTATATTCCACCACATGGGAAGAGGAAACCGGGACGGCCGCGCACACTGTACTTACAGTATGTCCAGCACCTCCTGGGAGATACTGAAGGGATGTTGCAGCCAAACAAAATTGTTTCGCTTGCTCAAGATCGCAATAGTTGGAAAAAGCTTGTAGTCGCCTGCTCCGCAGCCGACTGATGATGATGATTATGGTGGTCACGTTCTTTCAACATAACTCACAAATATTGAAGACCAGTGTGCTTGGTAATCTTTAACAGGCCCGTGGTCGAGGGGTTCGATCGAACCCCCTACAATTTTAAACAAAACAGTATATGGGAATAAGTGGGCGAAGTGGGCGAAGTGGGCGAAGTGGCCATTTTAGTATTTTTTTTTTCGTTTTAACGCACTAATTTGCTTCTTTGCTATAATATATTGAACCCATTCTTGATAATAATGTAAAATTGGAACACCAAATGCCTTCAATTATCAGAATTCTTCCGATTATCAGGGGGGATATCATCCTCAGACCTCTGCCTGCGCCGCTCTGCCGCGGCCATTACTTGCATACTTAGATTAAGCTCTTAACAATAGGGCGTTTGCACGAAAGGTTAAAAGCGGGTTGATAACAAGTGGCATTAACAGTGGCATAGATTTCTTTTTGACATTGGGGTAGGAAAAAATTTCTTGAAGTCCAGTGAATCCAGCACCTTTTGCGGACAAAATAAGTTAATGCTACAAAATTGCAACATTGAAGCTAAACTGGTGAAATATAGTACAAAACTGGAATTAATTTGCTCGAAGTGCAAACAAATTGGCACTTTTTCAGGGCCGGATTTACCTTTTAGGAGGCCCTGGGCCAGGCCAAAATTTGGAGGCCCACAAACTCACCGCGAGGAAGGCATCTGCATAGGTGAAGGTGAATTTGCTATGTAAATGGCCAGTGAAGGTAAATTTAGCTATGTAAATGGCCAGTGCGCACGAAGCTCACGAAAAATTTCAATTTTAGATAATGTTAGCCCAAAATAAAGGTGAATTTTGCTACGTAAATGGTCAGTGCGTTGTAGCTTGATTTTTATGAATGTATATGCCTTCTCGTACATTTTACCCCGGAATTTTACCGTCTAATTTTTTTAATCACCCCTATTAAGGACTGAATTTTTGTTGATCCCCCCTTTTTAGGACCCAATTTTTTTGACCCCCCCCCCCCCCATATTGTCCATCCCCCACCAAAGTATTTATGAACACTCCCTTACTATGTCTCTTTGAGCAGTTGAGACATCATTTAGTTTCACCGCGGAGTACTTCAAATAAAATAGGAAGTACAGTGCACTTCTACATTATTCCCATTCTATTGTAAATAACTCTCTCGACTTTTACTTTTGTTTCAATCCTTGATTACATTAAACCCATTAACCGTCCTTCCTGAATCACTACGTGGAATAGAGCACTGCATCATCACCGTTAGACGTCTATAGACGTGTCTGAAATCATAGAATACGAATTCGGCTTCCCAACATTAACGCTAGTGTAGTCTTTTTAGTGTGGTAATAAATAATATTGTATATATAATGTACATGTAAAATGGTACACGTTAATGTTATGGAATCATCAATCAACCGAGATTTTCCCATTAGCTGATGATAAAACAACATACTGAAAAGTGCTAAACCCGCCATAGGTGATTAACTATGTATAAACTTGTTTTATTGTGGCGGAACATTCTGTCTCGTGTTATGCAAATCACTGTATGGCACAGATAAACTAATAGCCACGATCATATTTGTTGTTCATAATGACAGACTAATATGTTACTTACAACGCTAAACGATGCATATGTTGTAAAACATGGACACTGATTTTGACATTACTTTATGGTATGTAAAACATATGTTAAATGTAAGGCCCACACCACTAATATTGACACATTTTACTGCTCATCATCTTATGTGATTCCTTCTAAATGTAGTGTAGTTAAAAGTTTACTTTCCTCCTTTAAAATTTAAGTTTTCGCAAAACTGAACTGGTGGCCTCATTTTATTCGGGAAGTCTTAGCTTGCCTATATGAAAACCACTTCAACAGGACAGGCAATCTTGAGTGCAGACAATAGAACACTATGGCGGGAAATAAAAAGGGATGATTAACGTCAGCGAACACTCGCTATTATAATTACTGCCATATGTCTGGGCAAATATGCATCAGAAACTGTGTAAACTCCTTTCTTGCTGAAGAACGATACCTCGGATTCATCTAGTATTAGACTCCCTTCCTTTGTGCATATCCTTAGATTTACTTTCAAATCACTCTCAAATCATTGACGTTATAACCGTTTGCCGTAATCTCTGCAATACTGTTTTAGCGTAATATGTAATAGCGCTAGGCTGGTCTGAAACATGTGGTTTGTAAGACTACAATGTTTTTAACTTCAAAACAGCAGCGAGGAAAAATTAAAAAAAAGTGGTGGGTGACTTAAAATTTTAAAACACTTAAAATACCTGCATCTCAAGTGTGCAAAGACCAATAAAACATTATTTCCTTCTGAAGTGCTACAGAAACTTTTTTAGGTTATAGGTAAACGGAAAATAAAAGATTAATTACATCTTTTGTAAATGTTTATTGTCTTGTATCACATTGTAAAGAC
Organism: Amphiura filiformis; assembly: GCF_039555335.1. Classification (NCBI taxonomy): domain Eukaryota; kingdom Metazoa; phylum Echinodermata; class Ophiuroidea; order Amphilepidida; family Amphiuridae; genus Amphiura; species Amphiura filiformis. The sequence goes on from NC_092638.1 coordinate 13,034,930, forward strand.
CGTAATTTAGCATAGGACATACTGTTGTCCGATATATTACGTTACGACGAGCGTCATACATGGCTAAATCAAACCATCTAAGTAATCAAAAAGAAAACTACCGTTTTTCGTTTAAACAAAATAACCAAACGCTTGACATTTGAGACAGTCCTGCGCCAAATACAAACACAGACAGATAATGTCTAAACAATCAGAAGCTGTGGTCGTTACTACAAAATATAGACCAATATTGCGGTTTGGCATACAAAATGATACTAAAGATGATGTCGTCTTCGAAGAAAGATTATTAGTATATGTTAACCTAATATGGTGTGTTGTATTGTAAAATATCGAAGAAGTAAATACCGCGGTATTATTGTTGTCGTATTCTAGCAAACGTTACTGTTATATACTTACTAAACATTCTTTTATGTAATGTATATCGTACAACTTTAGAAATTATTTCCATTGAAATAACTCTGAACTCAGTGAGGAAGTCATGGTTCACAGAGAACTGGCAACTGGAAAATGCAGGAAAATTAACATCAGAAGCGGCGAAAACGTATTCGCATGAATCTCATGTTGGAAAGATTTAAAATTGAAGGAAAAGTTATTAAAATCATTTTTCCCCTTTTCGACAGCAAAGACATCTACAATGATGCTGATTTTTACGATGACAATAATGATAATCACGATGAGGATGACGATGCTTATGATAAAGACGACAATAGTCATGACAATGATGATAATTATGGCGATAATAATGAAAGCGATTATTATTATATAAAATTGAATATTCATGCGTAGTGGTATAAATTAAATTAGAAGAATTTTTTGACTTCAACACTACTTAAAATTTGATCGCTTACCGAAAGCGCTTTCACAGTACCAACTGCGTCCTAACGCTACATTTGGCAGAAAACCCTATAGAAATTGAACATACAGTTTGTGTTTGTTTGGCTATATCTAAAAATCAAAATATCCGACTTACAACTGATTTTGCTTGATCACACTACATATGTGTGTTACATACGAGTCACCCACCCGCCCACCTATGACTCGGTCATCCATTCATCTGACCGGGCGACAGAGGTCAACATTCGTTGATACTTCCGATCAGATGACCCAATCTCCCCCTACCAACAAAACCAACATCAGTCGACATTGAAGACCAGTGGATGCTGGTCGCTGGTCACCAACCTTGTCAGAAAGCAATAGAGTAGACTTATCCATCGGATAATTCAATAAACAGTCACACGTAAATCTATCATATTCTTGTTCAAGCTTGTCTTTGTAAGAAATAACTTAATTAAATATTTATGACTTTTGACAGGTTAAATTTCACGAGGCTTGACTGTCAGAATGCTTCAAATATCGCGACTTAACCATTCTGATTGCATTATATTTCCTTAGTTTAAACTATCGATCATACCTCAAAAAGTAATTTAAACAGAAGCTGCAGTTTATTGCATTCATGACATGTGTATCGTATTTGTGTCAGAATGGGGTTAAGAGTTCATCTCATGGTGCTTTTTATTGATGCAATAATAGAAAACAACAATGTTTGCCAAAATAAAAGCAATGTGCGATTATCTAACAAGAATTAGATTATCATTATTATTACATCCGCAAGTATTATGGTTCGTATATAAACAATAATAAAATCAGTATGTATTAATTATATCATATCTTTTATACCAACAGACGCGGTAGTTTATACCCTCTTTGCACATAAGCATAAAATAAAAGCTTAATTTTATATCAAGATACGAATTATACTTTTTCTCTTTCTCTCTATTGCGCAGTATAAATGCAATTATTTAAATCAATTCAAAACAATCAATTTTCTTATATCTTATATTAAAACATTTACCTTCAAATGAACCAATTTGAAAAAGACCAATTCGTGCAACCATTCTTAAATGTACTCTTTACATCTTGCTTGATTAATAAGACATCAGTATTAAAACATGCATGACCACGTCATATTACTGTTTCACCAATTGCATATATTATTACACACGAAGCTGATAATTCATGTATTGTTGTTTGTCATTGCATATTTGAAAGTTAACCAACCAAGTTAGACAGTTTTGTAGTTAGTTACATTTTAGTTTGTTTCACTCAATTATTAAGCTTGAGTTTATGTTTCAAGTTGCCTTCTCGTTAATGGCGGTATCTTAATCGTTTCGGCAGACTCCTTTCAAATAAATAATACAGTTGAATGCAATGCGTATGAAGTTACCCCATATTACATTTATTTCTTGCATTGACCTCGTTTCTCATTTATTTTCAACACTATATGCTTTCCTTTTTAGTTTTATTCGGTATTTCTCTATATATTTACTAGACTTGCTTCAAGTCCTTTGGCGTCAAAGTTAGTGAATGTAAAATTCATGGAAGCTTTGCCACGGGGTTGTTTGATGGGGTCATTTATTAGTTTTTCAAACAAAACCTCATGTACAACCAAATGTTAGTCTTTAGCTAAAAGTGATATCATGCTAATGAATACAGATGCTTTTGAGTCATTCTCAACTTTAATTTCCCCTCTTTTACAAAATTATTCATTTTTATAGTATTTTTTAAAGCTTGTTGAGATAAACAATGTTATCTGTTAATGACAAAATTGGTGGCACTATTTAATAAATGGAAGTTACTCTTTCAAGCTTTTAATACATATCATTCCTTTTATTGTTTGATGAAATATATTTATGAAATTTTCTTGTTGCTTGTTTCACATATTCCAGCTGTTTTAAGGGCTGGGGTATGAACGTTTGGACAGTATTTATTGTGGGACATTAGAGCACATCAGACAAATCGAATTGCATTCTGAATACGAAGAATGTCATTCTGATATCAAATAATTTTGATTTTTGAAATTCGCAATTTAATACACATTTTATGGCAAATCATTAAAAATTGATATTTTTGATATTTAACAGTACTTGAAGTAAACTTTATAAATCTGATGATTTATTACATAAACAACATTATACTTAAAGTGTATGTAGGTGGGATAGAAAGCCGACGATCAATTGAAAATTTTGACCTTTCGTATTGAAGATATGGATTTTTTTCCCCAAAACACCAAAAAAAATTAGGTCTTTTTGGGAAAAAAATCCATATTTTCAATATGAAAGGTCAAAATTTTCAATTGACCGTCGGCTTTTCCTCCCTGCTACATACACTTTAAGAATATGTCATTAGATTTATATAATTTACTTCGAGGACTGTTATTTGTCATAAAATTTGTATTATATTGTGATTTAAAAAAAATGAACATTATTTGATATCAGAAAGACATGCTTCGTATTCAGAATGCAATTCGATAGGTCTGAGGTGCTCTCATGTCCCACAAAAAATACTGTCGAAACGCAATAAACGCTCATTTTAGATCCCTTAATGGCAGTATTAATCACCCAACCCTTGCAATTAAAGAAATAAGATTTAGGATAAATAGCGCCATCTATAGTTTGCATTTAGTTAATAATTAAGCCAATCAAGCAACCGTGTTGACACATCTTCCAAAAATGTCGATTTCTTTCCAAAATTTGAAGTTATTTATTCTTTCAAAATAATTATTTACCATCATTACTTTGTGAAAATCTATTTGATTCACGCTAGCAGGAAAAGGAGCAACATTTTATTGTAAATTCAACAGCGTTATTTTCCGGTTTCCGGTTCTCATGACAATTCAAAGCGCATTGCCTATTACCAACATAGACAACGCCAAAAGGTGGATTTTGTTCTTACAGTATAATAATGCTGTCAACCTGGTCCGTATAAAAAGCAAGGGAATAAGAAACGAGATGCGTGCTTGCGATAAACCTTGGTACGAATGTGTTGATGTGACAAGACAATGGAATTAATGTCAAGCATTAATGATCCGCTGCTAATAACTGTACAGGAACAGTTAATGAACATCGTATATTTATAGACAAGGTTATCGTAGCTTCAAGTGTTAAAATGATGACAGATAGACAGGAAGTGATAGTGTAGTTTGGAAATCAACCTCCACATCCATCATTAATATAATCCATTACTATACATTACCATATAATCCATCAGGGTCAAATGTGTGTTTGCTAATAATGATGGAGAATAATGAAATGAAATACATTTAAACATTTTATTAATTTTATTTCATTTTTTTTGTCAGTATGCGGGATTCTTAGTGCGGGGTATTGCGGTGGATTCGGGGTGCATTAACCAAATTTCGGGTGAATTTTTTCAATTGTTTTTTTTTCCGAGAAACTGCACATTTTCATCGCTTTTTAGCGAAAGTTCCTAATATTGGTATTATTTTGGATCTGTTTTTTTGTCAAATTTAGTCGGATAGTTTTTCTACGTCTCAGCCCCACATCACCATACAAACAAACGGTGAAAACACCATTGTATATGCGAGACCTTTCATTTGAGCCACTTGAAGTTATTTCAATGTGTATTTAAAAAAATGCATGTTAGCCCATTTGCAAAACAGTTTCAAATAATAACAGCTACGTTTAGAGCAGTGAAATTTAAATATACTCTAGTTGTCACAGTTGCACAGTTCTGACAGGCTACTTAAAAAAAGAAAAAAGCAGTTATGCTACGCAGTTTATGAAGTTTCAAGTTAATCATCTAATCTTTTTTTCCATCCAGGCTTCATAAATTGCCTGACATTCAAAGTGAAACACCACATTCAATTCAATTGCACTAAACGTCAATCAAATCGATGTCATACAAATATATCAATGTTGACGAATATTGCACCAACATCGTTTGATAGAAAAGATGACGACATTGAACTACAAATCCACTGTACTCCTTTAAACCCGTCTTAGGCATCGTGATGTAATTAATCATTATATTCTTAAATAAATAAAATCACTGCCTAAAGCACAACATTAAATTGCTTCACTGATGCAACCGATTCACTAGTAATTAATGCAACTCACATAACCTCTTGCATTCTCCTCCATAATTAATTGTAGCGTATTTAATCGTGAAAGACATCTTGTCTCACAAACCATGTTAAGTATAAGTGTATGTATGCGAAATTTCTTTTCAAGTTTGTTCTTGTATAATTATAATGAATTAATAAGTGCTTTTTTAGTGCTTGCTCTTTTACACCAGGGCCGGGGTTCTTCGACGCAGATCCTCGGATGTTGACTTTCTCTATACGAACTTTTAGCTGTTTTCTCTATCCATCAGTATACCATATTTTCTAATTGGTTCCTCTTAAGGACACTTTTGTCCAAATCGTCGGTTTTATTCCATAGTGAGGTATAGTTTTGGCACCGTGAAAAACAACTTTTCGGGAAAATTGTGTTTGAAGAAATGGTAATATAAAACCGAGTTGTGTAAATCAGACATCCATTATATTTTGTTCTTGATGTGAAATTTCTGTAGTAAAATATAAAAAATTAACTTTGTATAACTTTCAAAAGATATAAAGACACATTATTACTGGTAAATTGAAAACAATAAGTAAAAACTATACGTCACTATGGAAAACACGCAAAACGCAATACCCTAACATTATCCTAACCTTACGCCACCTCGGTCGCCGTGAAATCCCTCTGACGTTACTTTTCGTCGGCTTCATTCCATATTGGCGTATGGGTCCTACACGTCACTATGGAACGTAACGAGGTGTACGCCACTATGACATGGAATGGTTTTTAATTTTTTGCCGATATATCTTAGTTTGTTTACTGTTATACAATGTGTATAAATTAATGTGTTGATACGTCACTATGGTAAACATAAATCTTTACTTTGTAACGATGCGCCAAATTGACTGCTCAGACTGAAAAGAAACACAAATAAAATGCAGACTAGACAGTACGCAGGGGGACAAAATCAGCAAATGTAGGCATACGAAGTAGGCAAAGTTCGATAGACAAAAATTACCAGTTCCAAGGCCCATAGAAGTGCTGAACCTACAAAAACAACAAGGTTCAATGGTAATACACGGACACGCTGAACCAAACATCCAGAATAGCTCACAAAAGTGTCAGGAAAACAGTACACTGGAAGTGATGAAAATAACTATAAAAAGTTATAAAAGTTCTTATGAAAGAAGGATGTTTTATAATACATTTAAACCAAAGGACAGCAGGTAAATACGGGATTGGGTGACCTATATATAATTGGTGCCCATTCGTTTTTGTAGAGCAATAAATGGGTGCAAGAAGTAATGAAAATATTCATTAAGAACTTTTATAACTTTTTATAGTTAAAGTCTTGGAACAGGTCATATTCCTATATGAAGGGAACATTTTGTACAAATATTTTGTCAGCTATACAATATTTTGAGATTTCAACAAAAGTTATGTAATCAAATTTTCTTAGCTAAAAACCTTCAAGTTTCAACGACTAAGTCGGATTAATAACATCAAATTTGCAAGATGATGTAAAGTGTCGGTTCTCGAGAGAAAACAGCTTCGTGAGAAAGGTCTTAAGATTGCGTGACAAGTTTGTTTTATTGTTTCTAATAACAGCATAATTTCTATAAGAGCGTTGAATTTTGTAGCAGATAACACCGTACAAAGTAACATAGGAGATAGTGATGCTTTGATATCATCAATCACTCGTGATTTTCCGTTTCGCTTAAGATAAAACAATATATTTGAAAGCTGCGGAACCCGTCAAAGGTGATTGACTATGTATGCATTGGTGTTAAGTATATAAAAATATCTTTGAGGTTCACCAACAGTCCAACAGCAGGAACTGGTGAAGAGCCTCCCACCCCCACACACAATTAATCCAAGTCATCTGGTGCTTATCAGCTTTCAATTGATTCGGGTAGTAAACCTTTAAAGGTGCACCGGATGTAAACCTATGGCATGTTATGTTACATAGTGCAGTTTTGTCCACGGCAAATTTACCGTGACCTTTCCAGCCATAAACCCCCTTAGTGAAGATTAAACCGAGATATGCAGTACTTAAACATTATAGTAATCGAATGTCCAATGCAAATTTATTACCACGTGATAATATTAATCCAATGAGCGATCTAATTGTCCGCTACGGTCGACTAATCCAATCGATAATGACGCTATTAACATGTACGGGCGGAACTCCACTGACCGAGTTGTGTGGTATTTTTCAATGGTTTACTGTCATTTACTCTTCAAGGCGGTCCCCCGGTATTATAAGGACTATGCTAATGATTTAATTTAATTTAATGATTGACATGCAGAGAATAATAAACCGGCATACTAAAACTCTTGTGTTTACATGAGAATTATGTTATTATGAACCCACACGTTGTGGTCATGTAATTGATACAAATGTAAAAACTCCTATTGTGGCTATACTTTTGTATAATATACATAGCCATTATTACCCAATTTTGCGAGAGACCTCTCCTTGTATGACGTGAGAACGACATTACTTGGGGAATGTCTGTACTTATTTTGGTATTACTAGATAGAACAGACCCATGCCGAAAATAGATTGTATCAAAAAAACAGTTTATATAACTCTAACAATGATTCTTGCCATTTAAGTGGTAAGTTATTGTAATCTGTTGAGAAGTCCGTAAAAATATGTAATTCAACATAGATTTTTCAACCAGTCACAAGTTTTTCACCGACTTAAAAAAGACTATTGCACTCCGCGTGAGTGCAAAAGTAAACATACAGGTGCGTTTGATTATAGCGATCGAGTAGACCACCTCGACTCGCCAATTATAGGTGTGGGTGTCCCTTCTAAAATAAATATAGTTTGTATATATTTACTTTAATTTACTTAGTTTAACTGGTGATTTATAAAGTTAAGTGCAATAAAGGAATTTATATATGAGTTATATAAAACAGATATTGGATGTTTTTACTCGTTCAATGGAAAGTCTATTTGCATTTGGTGAAATATTAACTGTTCCCACTGTTCGCAACCCACCCCACTCCTCTCTATGCCATATTTCCCTATAAATAATCGTAATTATGAAATTAAAAAAAAAAAAAGTTCGGCAGAGGTGGGGCTCGAACTCACGCCGTACCGCTATCATGGATTTTGAATGAGCCTAGCGCCTTAGACCGCTCGGCTACCCGACTTGTTGGTATCCATCTTGAAACTTTTTTGAACATATACTCACAACTTCAACATAGGCTTACCACGTAATGAGCAAATACAGAAAGTGTACCGTATTTTGGAATTTCATTTGCTTAAAAACATTAATGTGTATTAATATCGCTCAATTGTTGATAACTGCGTGTTCTACATACAAAAATCCGACCATAAATGAGCCTCTATACACATGATACATGCACAATACATTATATCGATTTTGACTCGCCGGACTGCACGTGCGCTACTCGTATAATACATGTGGGTCAGTATGGAGCCTATTTTTCTTGTATACACGTAGATGTTTTTATCATTTATATTTAAAAAATCCACATTAGACCCCAAATTATTAGATTACCATAAAAGGAAACAGTAATCTTTGGCGGGGTCTAATGTAGTTTTTACATAGAATTATCAACGTTTTTTGTTTCTATCGTCATTCTCAATAAATTAACAAAAATATTTTAGCGTATATAAAATTGAAATAAAATTCTCTGCCTCTTAAACGACATCAAATGTGCCATAATTGGGTATCACGAATCGTTATATATGATGTGCAATTAATATTCATATTTTCTTTTATACAGAGGATGCTTCAGTTTTGCCACAAAATTAATTTCATTGAAAACCCTCTCACTCGTTTGGCGAAAAGAGGAGTGAACCCACCCCTTCGAAGGTCGTTTTACAAAAATGGCTCAGTAGGACGACGATGAAACAATACGAATATTTGTAACAAACGACTAGAAGCAAACAATGACAGCCACAGGTGGCAATTGACGCAAATAAAACGGTTGTATGATTGTCCATACATATCCACATGCGTCATGTCTTGCAGCTTCAACTAAAACTATTACCCCGAAGAATTTTATGTCTGTTTAATGTATTTTAAGCATTGAGTCTCCAGGCTTCAAAATGCCCATCACTCTTGCTACTAAATTTAGTGGAATTACTTTTTATGCATAAACTATGATGATGATCAACATAAGTCATAAATATTGAAGACCAACTTGCGTGGTAATCTCTAACAGGTCCGCAGGTTGCGGGGGGTGTGGTCGAGGGAATTTATATATGAATATATAAAACAGATATTGGATTTTTTATTTTCGCGCAATGGAAAGAATATATAACACATTATTATATATTTTTGACAATTAATTTGCATCCCTGATCTTCTTTTGTTTTCATTTATTTTATATTAAAAATGGGTGTCAATTGTCAACCTTAATGTGCTTTTGTTATACAATGACAGCCACAGGTGGCAATTGACGCAAATAAGACGACAGTGGGATGGGCCGTACATGTCTACATACGGCATGTCTTGTAGCTTCAATTCAACACAATTACCCCGAAGAATTTTTATGTCTGTGTAATGTATTTCAAGCATTGAGTCGACAGGTTTTAAAGTGCCCATCACTCTTGCTCCTAAATTTAGTGGAATTGCTTTATGGTTACGTTATATCAACATAAGTCATAAATATTGAAGGCCAATGTGCGTGGCAATCTCTAACAGGCCCGCAGGTGGGGGGAGGGTGGTTGTTCGAGGGGTTTGATCGGACCTCTAATTAAAAAAAAAAAGAGAACATGGGAAATGTAGGCGAAGTGGCGATTTTAACCTCACTAATTTGTCTCTTTGCTATAATATATTGAACCCATTCTTGATAATAATGTAAAAATGGTAGACCAAATGATTTCAATTATCAAAATCCGTCCAATTATCAGGGGAGGGTGACAAATCCCACTCTGGCCATTACTTGCATACTTAGATTAATCTCTTAATAATAATTAAAATAATCAGCAAAAGCGGCCTTTTTAATGGATTCTATATTTTTGATTATGTAAAGCCTGTTTAAAATAACCATATCAATAACCAGAAACCAGAAAGTTCATTGTAACCTCTTGAATTGAACGGCTCTGCATTGCCTCGACATCGTCTTTTACTTACTATGTCTCTTTGAGCAGTTGAGACATCATTTAGTTTCACCGCGGAGTACTTCGATTAAAATAGGAAGTACAGTGCACTTCTACATTATTCCCATTCTATTGTAAATAACTTTCTCGACTTTTACTTTTGTTTCAATCCCTGATTACATTAAACCCATTAACTATCCTTCCTGAATCACTATGATAGAGCACTGCATCGTTACAGTTACACGTCTGTAGACGTGTCTGAAATCATAGAATACGAATTCGGCTTCCCAACATTAACGCTAGTGTAGCCTTTCGAGTATGGTAATAAATAATATTGTACAATGTAAAATGGTATACGTTAATGTTATGGTATCATCAATCAACCGAGATTTTCCCATTAGCTGATGGTAAAACAACATACTGAAAGCTGCTAAACCCGCCATATGTGATTAACTATGCATAAACGTGTTCTATACTGGCGGAACATTCTGCCTTGCGTTATGAAGCGAGAATGCAAATCATTGTTTGGTGCAGATCGTTACTGATGAGCCACAATCATATTTTTTGTTCATAATGACAGGCTAATGGAAATATCCTACATTAATTTATATAATAGAAAAGGTGACTATTTTTACTATAATTCATGATTCACTTTTTACACGGTGCCGAGGACACGTACAAAAGCACATCTTCATGCCTGACATTGCCATGATGGTAGATCGAACCCACTTGTTCTTCAAGTAGCCACTCGTTTTGTTCCGACATGTTTAATAGTTTTGAGACGCATAATGGGCCGAGGGACATCCGACTGTAGCCCGGTGACGGACCCGTGTAGATCTCAGTGAGCCTTGTACGTCATCTGCATTAGACTGCCTCCACCAGTGATCCACATTGCGCTTGTAACGTGATAATGTTTAGTTACCCAGATTGTTTACGAATGAAGGCAGCTGTCATTTTTTTCCGTTCTGCACATATAAAATATATTATTACATATAAATTGGATTCTTTAGAAAGCAACATTTCGGGAGATATTCATCATTTTCTACCCTGGTATCCAAAGATTTATCATCTGAATATCTAATCGTGCATAGCACATACACGTGTATCGATCCCGGGTATTGATTTATTTTCCCTGCTGTACAATGTAATCCTTTACCAGGCGATGTCGATGTGCTACGTTCATAAACAAGAAGTCTGAAACTGCATATTGTGGTAATTGCAAGGCATAATCTTACCTTACACGGACCAATAATTTAGAAAATTATCTTCTTAAAACACCTGCAACGTGTTATGCACTGTGTTGTTCTTTGTTGTTAAAATTGCATCATAAATTTGATATAATAACAAGTCAAATAAGGTTTCAGGAAACTTAAGCTACTTATTGATTTTACGCTTGGCACTAATGGAAACAAGACAAGACTACTTTAAGCTTGCATCAATAGGACTGCTGATAGAAATACACAATTCTATTGACATTTGATGTTTTACATCTGAAGACATATCCCAACACAAATCTCAGAGCATGATACTCAACAGAAATGCATTTTGTCATGCCACAAGCGATCAAGTTCGCAGACGACATACAATACAAGGTTGTTGACATATTTTAGGTTTGCAATGCGAATAATGTAATGCGCGGGAATTTGATATGTAGTAGCAAGTGTCACGTGATTAACTGACTTAACATGTTGTATTCAAGTGTTGACTGCCGCAGGTGTTGGGGTTCCAGATTATTTGGTCTGTTTTATTTTCATCTTTTTGAATAAGTATATTAAGTATAACGTTAACACACTGACAGTGGGAATATACATGAAATGGCAGGTATAACCAGTGTGAAAGATAAAAAGACCATGTTCTGATTATTATGAATCTGTTATCGGTAATATTAACCGAAGGAGAATGTATTGCATACAAGTAGCGAAACACGGAGATGCCTTAATAAAGCCAACGGTGATAGACGAGGAAATACGACTTTTGAAAGTTTCCTTGTGGGTATTACCTAATATAAAGGGATGCAACGCTCAGTCTGAAAATAAAAAATACTGCGAACTGCGAACAAAACTCGTCTGAACAAAAACATGCACTGGAAAATGGAAACCCCTGGAACAGTCTGATACTGCGCTAGTCCGAAAATTAATTATGAAAAACACGCGGCTTGTCCGAATTTTTGTCGGACTAGAGCAGTATTTTACTAAAATTCTAAAACAAAAACAATAAACGCGGCTTGTCCGAATCTGAAAAGCACTTACTCAGTCCGTCACGCCGCTAGTCGGAGTCTGAAAAACACTGCGCCAGTCCCAAACTGAAATTCATAGCGCTAGTCCGAATCAATATTCGAACTAGCCCAGTGTTTCACAGATTACCGGGTTAATGAAGTTGGATGTAAGTCAAGAAATAGACATCAAAATCCACAAATCTGAACATCAGCGTGTAACGTATCTTATTCTGCATCTTATACGCCAATTTTCCTGGAATCGGTTGACTGATCGCGAAGAAAATGAGCGATTACATAAACGCATGCGCCAATTCACTTCATTCCAGGTTTGAAAGAAAGATCATTCAACACAATGCACACTAATGGTTAACTGTCAATGGGCTTCATATTTTGTTCTGTGAAATCCTTTTAGTTCTTTTTAAACAATCTGTTTCTTGCAAAACATTTAATTAGGTTTTGTTCAAATTTGAAAACCTGCACGATATTGAAAATGAAAGTTTTCATGTAAGATGATGCACGGTAAATATATTTTTTTCGTTAATGTAAAAAATATTGCATAAAGAATTATTGCATAAAGAATTCCAGCTGGCTTTAGAAAATTCTGTCACACATTAATGTTTTTGAAATATTTCCAAGAAATTGTAATGCAAAATTTTAAATCTTTTAAAACTTCAACATTAATGTTGCATGGCATCAACAATCACACGTAAAGCTGTACGCACTTGATCATTGTTATTATTGGCTCGAATGTTTTTACAGAGGGCACGGTGGCTCAGTGGTTACGGCCTTGGACTCATAATCTGAGAGCTTGCTCGACGTGCGTGGGTTCGATTCCCCGTCCCACCACCGTGTTGCGCCCTTGGGCAAGGCGCTTTGCCTCGCTTGCATCACCCCACCCAGGTGCAATGGGAAGCTGTTAGGGGTAGTCACAGTCGTTGTACTGATGGGCCCTGCGCCACTTGTATAGGCTGCAAATGTGGTTCCGACATATTCTAATGACGGCGGAATAAATAAGCGTTTAGATGCTGTTTGCGGCATAAAGCGCTATATAAATGTCTACATTTATTTATTTATTTATTTTGGCATTATGTTAATAAGCGAGATAACTAACCCAATGTATTTTGAATATTTTATTTTTAATTGAATCCTAAGATTTTTCTTCTCAAAAAAAAAACATTTTTTTTATTTTACTTTGAAAACAATTATCCCGAGTAAGCAGTTGGACAACCGCATCATAAAAATATTTTTTATAGAGATAATGCAAAGCTACAATATGATGCTCACTAAACGTTTGGCTTCAGTTTTGAACCGTTTATGACGTACAACATTTTCACCAAACAACTTCTACTTTGTAGCCTAGACATAAGATTATAATTATGGGTAATTTTAATATAATAATGTGTAAGATAATAGAGATGTGATGATGGAGGTAGAACTTTTAGAATAGCCATCGTACATACAAGACCTGAGCGCAAGAAGACCGTAAGTCCACTTGGCCCCTCAAATGTTTACCCCGGTGGGTTCAGTCTTCACTGACAATGTGTACGCATGATGGTTCCAATTAGGGGTACTTTTCAAGAAATGTCCGCGGAATTTTCGAGGACAAAATTGTTCGCGAGTGTCCAAATTAGGGGTGTTTTGGAGCAAAATTGTCCTTGAAATGAAAAATAGGGTGTATTTCTAGGACTTTCGTCCGCGTTTTACCGCTATAGTTTTCGTTATTGTCCTCATTTCCCTGTGAAATAGGGGAAAAATTCAAAAGCGTCCTTGAAATGGTAAAAATAGGGGTATTTATTTCGGAAAAATGTCCTTGATTCCTCGTGATAAGGGGGTGAAATGAAAATGCGTCCTCAAAATGATAAAAATAGGGGAGGTATTTTGGGGCAAATTGTCCTTGATTTCGCGCAAAATAGGGGGTAAAATTGCTGCAAATGTCCTCGATTCCCCGTGAAATAGGGGTCATTTTCAAATCCTGGAACGGTCATACGTCCTACCTTTAAATACAAACTGAACCCACCGGGATGTTTACAGTATATACACTAAAGTTGCGTATAGTTTCGTATAGTTTGGTAATGTTTTATACATGTTCAAGGGCCAAAACAAATCTTTCACAACCTTTCATGATGTTTTCACCCTGGAACGTGTATTAAACATTATAAAACCCTATAGGAAATATACGTAACTTAAGTGTATATATGTTGAGGGGCCAAGTGGACTTACGGTCTTCTTGCGCTCAGGTCTTCATATCAAATATACAAGTGGGCAGTGTTACAAATAATGCATTCATTATGACTTATCAAGTAACACTAGACCACACCTTTCCTAATTATCATGTCCATTGTGTATTAAAATTACCCTAACCAGATGGTCCTAATATACGGGGTTTTTTCTGAACAGTTATCCAATTTACTAATGAGGTTAAAAAATAGCCACAGTGGCTATTAATCGTGAGAGTAATTGTCTGCTTTTGTTGGCGTCATATGACATAGCATGTACTTCTTCAAGTCGGTTCCCAGCAAACACAAAACTGTTCTTGAAACATTTATTCCATACGTTTTAATAACATTTAAATGTCGGACTATAATTGTCAACAGTTAAATAACATTCTGTTACATTTTTGGTTAGCATCACGTTAATATTAAAACATTATTTAAGACGTTTAAACATTTTCGTTAAGACGTTGTGTCTTTGCTGGTTTCCAAACCATAGAAACTTGACGGAGAAAAATTCTTACAATGCTTATTAATTTCTTTATTCTTATATGATACTGTTTGGGATGACATTGGCTATTCAATTAAATACGAAAACAACACATATAAATCGCTGTAATCTAAGACAAAATTTAAAAGACTAGTTTGGTCTGACGTCAAACTCGTCACAACATTTGAACGGTTAGTAGCACGTAAAAGGAATGTTGAATCATTTGGATTTTTTTCATCGAAGAAATAGTCCCGCATATTCCAGTGTTTAATGTGCATCCTCCAGGACGTACCAACTCAACTTATTTAGCTTCCTTTTATGGTCCTATAACACATTCAAGATGTTAACAAAAATAGTTTCTGGCACTCCTGCCATATTCAAGATCAAAGGTCAACACAGTGGTCAAATTTCAAAGTTGCTCAAATCTGGTTCAAAAGCACAACAAATTATTTCTCTTATTTCAAGAATTCAGAAGTATAGTTTGACCTACCTGTGACATATCGTTCTTAAGTTATAAACAAAAATGTCAAATCTTGAGTGGGGTCAGTTTTTCTGCCTCCATCCCCTTCTGTAATTTCTGATCTTAACACGTGTACTTACATTTCAAACCCTGTAATTCTCTTTTTCTCTCTCACCTTCACTCTTTCCATTCCACTAATGTTTCTCTCTCACCTATTTGTCCCTCTTTGTCCCTACATGGATACCGCATGTCAGCTATTCTTTCTAACTTACTAACTCTTGATCGTTACAGCATTATATTGCGTTTGAGCCTATCTTCGTCCGCGATTACCAAGACCGGTTCATCATTGTTTCTATCAGATCAAAACTTCACATGCTAAGAGCAATGGCAGGTGAGCTATCATGGTTATTGCTCACCGTCAATAACTCAATTTACAGAATTGAATACATCCTTATTCAAGAGTAATAGGAATTGGTGACAGGTGAAAAACGCGTAGTGTAAATAGAATTCAATTAGAACGGAAGAAACGCGTGCCCGGGAAATACGTACTATCAGAAGCTTTTGTAGTTTCTCGGCAATGTAAAATTAGATAATAATGTTACATTCGATCTATTAGATATGGTAAATATTAGAAATTCGTAGCACAGTAATTGAATATTTAGAAAATCCGTCTGTATAAATGGCAACATACGGATTTAAATGATTGTTGCCATGGTAGCTGTCACAAGTTTAACACCACTACTTAATACCACTAATATTATATATATATCATCAATCTTTATTCAGCAAAACAGACAAACAAAGAAAGTAATGAAAAACAAAGACTGGACTTACGCCCAGGACAAGTTGGTAGACAAAAGTCATCAACTATGCAGGGCTATGCATGCAACGACGCGAGCAACGAAAAACTATAAACTGGACGAGTGCCAAAGAAGATTAAAGCTGGAGGTGGGGTTGATCAGCAGTGCCCCATGAAGGATCATGGCGGGCATTCCAAATAGTGTAGCTGGTCAACAGGGAAATTTTGCTGAGGTCTTTTGGCAAAGATCTCGGTGGTTTTGACTTACCAAAAGAAAATATAGTAACCAAACGCTCTTTGGTTTCAGGTGTAACCAACCCACGGGATCCGATTTCGATGCAGGTGATGTTGCATGCATAGCCATTGTCAACAATATCAGAAACTAAGTTCTCATACTTAAGAGTTTTACGCGCATGTGCACTAGAGATATTGTGTTCAAATGGCACAGTTAACTCAATCAAGTGGATAGATTTCTGTTTTTCATTGACCATGACAATATCGGGACGTAGTTTGGAAATGACAATGTTGACTGGGAGGGTCCCTCCTGTTGTTGTGAACCCAGGCAAGTCGGAGAATATTTTAACATCAGGTGAAGTAGACAAGATGAGTTTCAGTTGTCTCAGGATATGGTGCAGTATGGAATCGTGGCGCCAGGTAAATCTGCCTTGGTTTAAAGAAACAGAACAGGAGTTAAGAACATGCATGAGAGTTTGTTTGTTTCCGCATAAATTGCAATTAGTGCTTGATCGTTTGCCCCAGGTTTTGAGATTGCAAAATGTGGGCAGATAGTCAATTGATGCACGCACCGCGAACGATAAAACATTTCTTGGAAGATCAAAAATAATTAGACGCCATGTAAGATCCGCTCCTTCAGCCTCCATGAGTTTGAGGAGATTACCTTGTTGGATCAGAGGTTTGATATACTCCCTCCATAACATAATGCGATCAGCGTCAATGAGGTCTTTGACTTTCTGTTTTAAGTCAAGCCACTTGATATTTTCACCTTCTTTGACCTCACCGACGTTGACACATTGTTCTTGGGCCTCAGAATATTTATCGTCCCAGCGTTTTATACCGTATCTCACTTTCTTCCTTTTCCAATTTGACTCTCTATCCATTTTGCACTTGAGGGCATGCACCACGCGATCGTCAGCCTTAATCATGCAACGGGCGTAAGCTGACGTATGGGATTCCAAGTAAAATATCTGAAATTCGTGTTCTTAGAATATAATAATCATGTTTTTAGGTAAGAAATTAACATGTGTTTTCCAGACAACGGTCATTGCGGTAGTATGTACACCAGGCACAAAAAGAAACTCGTCAGTTATATTCATCCTTACTGTTCAATAACTTGATAATTTCTTTCTCATTTGACACCCTGTTCGTGAACATTGAGCAAGAATAGACCAAGATATGCGCCTCCAAACTCTCAAACCCCAAAATGAAAAGTTGCAATTTTAACGATTCAATTGTGCCTGTTACACTGTGTGCTTTATTGATTGGCCCGTGGTGCTTGTGTGCAATACAACGATGCGTTCCCATTGAAAACCGTTAAAAAGGCAACTTTTGATTTTGGGGTTAGAGGTTTGGAGGCGCATATCTTGGTCAATTCTTGTTCGTTTTTCACGAACAGGGTGTCAAATGAGAAAGAAAAGTCCAATTAACAAAATATTTATTTCAGAATAATCCAAAATTATCAAGTTATTGAACAGCAAGGATGAATGTAACTGACGAGTTTCTTTTTGTGCCTGGTGTATGTTGCCAGATGTGCAAGATGTGTATGTGGTATGCATGATTATTCCTATGAAATACAATAATTGTTGCTTTTCTTTGCAAAGAACATGGCGATCCGTAGTTCGTGATCTAAAAGATATGCCTATGTAATACATCAGAGTATTTACTATTCATAAATAAACTGGTGAAAGAGTCACGACAACGTCTGGCAAAGAAGCATTAACATGATGTTTTCTATTAACACAATTGTGTAGACGTCACGGTTTTCACAACAACATTCATTATACAACGTTTTGCTTTATTACTATTACTCTCTGCGTTAGCCTTGGTTCTTTTTTTCTTTCTCACGTTCTTCTTATGTTTAGTTACACCATGGTCAATAAATGGCTCTACTTCTTAGGTATTGCATGTTGTTTTGGCTTTTCTACATTGGCTTTGCTAATTAGACATAATATGTCTGGTTGGGGTTTTTTTCAGTGCTTGACTAGCTTTACCCCTAATCCGTCACAAAAATAACGCGTGTGCTTACGCCCAAACGACCTAAGCCAATCATAGATCCATCGTTTTCGCTCATTTTAGTGATATAATTCCCCCAGCACCTTACCCGGGGCTTAGGACCAGCCATCAAAAATTACCATAGAAGATGAGAGGTGAAGCTCACCATCAGTTCGTTCTTAAAATTATTCTAAGAGCTACTGACGATTTACTTGTCAGATATGTTGAAACAGTGCGAATAATCATTTTCCTTAACATTTAGGAGAAAATTCTGCTAAAATCTGATTTTCATGGATTAATTAGCCGAAAGTCAATTTTGCCTGTATTACCAATACCTTTATACCATTTGTTACCATTTGTTAAAAGCAGTTTCTGTTTTCATTTCTATGTGTTACATAATCGTGTGCAACAGAATCTGTTGGAGATGGAACAGTCAATCTACATTTGAAAGCGTGGTGTAGCTGTTCAAATAATCATTGGATTATTTCCATATGAAAAAAATATAGACCATAGAAATGTTTCCTACCGAGATTACACAATGATAGACACTCGGGTGATGTGTGCACATCTATTTATATGCATATCGCATACTGGATGATCGATTAGAGCTATATGACTTCCAACATCATGATATAGGCTATTATTCAAATTATTTATTGCACAAAAAAAATTGAAAGGGAGAGGGGGTGTGTCCATTATGCAGTTACTGTCCGTATTTCCTATTCAGTGCACACACAGCGCTCCAAATGATGATTGACCTCTAGCTCACTCACTGTACTGTAGATATGGGCAATAGACTAGTTAGTGGGCTGGGGTAAAACCCTTCACCCAATATTAGCCATAGAGACTCACATGTGACTTATAATATTCATCCTTAACATATTACAATTTAAAGTAAAAATATCACGGAAAAGCTGATGTCGAGCTGTTGTTCCGAAGAGAGTCTTCCAAAATTTCATAACAGTCGGCGTGTAATATCAATAGTAAATTGGGCTTAACAGCTGACTCGCGGTAGCTCCAACTTCGAAGGGTTAATATTATGTATTAATGGTACTATACATTTAGTGTGTGTCCTTCCTACACTAAAGTCTATGAGTGACCCCATTGCTGAGCGAAAAGCGTTTTAAAAATTTGGTATTTTACCAATGAGGTAGCGGCGCTTTCCCAATGCAACAAAAAGGCTCCTACCTCATTAGTTAAAAACAAATCGCTACTGTTCAGCGATGAAGTATAAATTGAACTTTCGGTGTTGTGATTGCATACAAGTTCTGCTCCTGTTTTTAATCTTCTGAATTTTGGTTTCTGAAAAGAGAGAGAAACTAAAAAAAATGTAGATGGACCTCGTCGATTTCTCTTATTGTGAATATAGCACTGCGAAATTTAAAGACCTCTTTTGTCTACTTCGATCGGGTGACTTCATAATAAGAAATTTTGCGGTCACACGATGACATAAGAAACTCAAATATAGGAAAGTCGAAATTGCTTTCTACAATTAATATTTGGCTTGTAACAAAGGGTACAGACAAAAGTATCGGTAATAACATCCGTCAAAAGTTTGGTGACCAAAACAGAAACCACTCCTAAAACGTTTAATCCCAGCATTTTAAGAAGTGTCAAAACATTCGAAATGAATAGGCTGGTGGGAAATTTGTATGTATAAAGACTTGTGATCTATCTATATGACTGCAGTGCACTAAAATGATGCAAGCATTTATCACCGGCATTTGACATTAAGTGACACAATCTGTCATTTTCAAGTTTCGAATATCACCTTTTCAATTTGGATAAAGCCATTACTAATCCACTTAGGGGCACGAGGCGTATAGCTTCGCATAACATTCATACTCAACGAGTCTTTACATGTTTAAGAAACGGAGAACACATGTTACAATGTAGAGAGATGTTGCAATGTGGATGGTCAACAGACAAACTTACAACATTTTACATTTCGACAAGATATGATAACACAGTGTACAACCTTACTAATCAGTGTTTATAAACATCGGAATAACCTGTAGATACAAAAGCTGTACATGCAGTTCAGATAGTTTTAATTCAATTGAATCGAATATCAAATGCTATAGATTGTAACTAACTAGACTATGCCATAGTCGAATTTTGATCAATATGGTGTTATTATGAACCATCATGAACGCATTCCGTTGAACTCAAAATTACACTGATGTTTATTAAAGTTAAAGTGTTCAATAGTCAAATAGTCAAATAGTCATAAAGACTTTATATAAGTGACAGTAAAAGTAAAGTATACGTAGGACTATGTTATTGATTGTTGTTGATTTTGTAATCTACAAGTTTATTGATTGCGAAAGCCCGAGTAAAAATCCGACTTTATGTACTTTGAATTTTAAGCAGATCTCTACCCCGGGACTCTGTCTCTAACACACACTGTCAATCATACTTGTTTATCAATCCAATTTAACCACAAGCACTTAAAGCATGGTACTACAAGACGCGCTAAGCGTACATTTATGAGCATGAACCAAGTGAGAGTTTAACTTTCGCGCCATGCATAAAGCGCCACAGATTCCACAGCTTGTTGTGTACGATGTAGTTAATGGTAATCGGAGGATTTAAACGATAACGAGATCTGGGCGACCAATCACAAGCCAGATTTATTAAAGATGCATTACATCATGGTCAATTTTATTAGGCCAGAAATTTGCATATTTTTTGCATAGAAACCCGTGTTAAGAATGCGAACCGTAATCCAAAGTAAGTAGTCCACTTAGGAAGCTAACAAACAGAGTTAATACAAATGAGAGTTTTCACTACGGTGAAGTTTATATGTGACCCGGCAGCACAAATGAGCCGTAAATTTTCAATATTCATCGGTAACTTAAGCTGGCCCGACATCCGTCTCATTTCGATAGTCAAAAACCAATCAATAATCCTAATGTTGAAGTGGATAATAAGCTTCTACCTTAGATGACTATAGAACTTTTAATAGCTCTGGTCTTTGTTTGCTTATATTGCTGAATCCTGTTCAAGTGGTGGGTTACCAGGCATTGTATTTTGTACAGGTATGCATAACCAACAATTAGCAATGAGAGAACTTTCTTAAACCTCGTTGACTTGGGGATGATTTGAAATGACCGCCAATTATGACTGTTTGATATTTATTGCCAACAATGTGGAAAAAGAGACACATGTAAAAACGTAAAAAGCTATAGTTTTGTTGAAGGAGCAAAGTTTAACAAACCATAACCCCGCTTCTGGATATCGTTTGAAGTCAAATGATATACCATTTTTAGGTTTATGATGTTTATTTTTTAAACACGAAATAAAACAAAATTGACAGGGGAGGAATTTACGGCTCATTCGCCGTGGACGGTCACATATACTAAAATGTATTAGATTATTCGTCTGCAAAATTGTTCACATTATTTTGTACCTCGCTGCTTTTGGCGCCTTTGTTATTGTACGCATAATAACATTGAAACTAGATTAATCCTGGTTCTAATACACTCTCTTAGATAATGGAGGAATGGGTATATTCATGTTGTATTTCCAATACAATGTCATTCAGTTTCGAAAACAAAATTGATTTAGTTAATAATAACTAGTGTGAGAATACAGGTTGTAACATTACTTTAATTAGGCACTATGCATTTGGCCGGCTGGACAACGTTGTTTGCTTTTGTATGATCAGTTTCACACCGTTGATAATTTAGCAGTTAATTAGTATATTGATGAATACGTGTTAAATATTTGCATAGTGCTAGTGGTTAATTAAGTTTATTCATGACGCTCAATAAGAAAATTGCAAGTTGGTTTCATTAGTACCAGTATCTAAGCATTCTACTAGATGGAAATAATTCTATTCAACCAGAACGGAGAAGAAAAAAAACCTGCTAGTGACGTACTGTTATTTTGGCAGGTTTACAATCTTGATAGAACCATTTATTACCAATCGCACTGGAGAATATGAAAAATATTAATTTCAAAATTTGATACGCTAATTTTAACGAGTTTTACTTTAAAATGCTCAGCAAATACAAGATTTGTGCAGTACAGTTGATAAAGTGACAATCGAAGATTTCTGTCCACAATATTTTGCCTGACTTCATCAAACGACCAGCAGCGCTGATCTGATCGCAAAGGCTAAAACGCGCAATACATTGCATACGTGTAAACTATTTAGTCAGTGTTAACGACATTTGCTAGCATCCGACTGCTCTATTTTCTAAAACAAAGCCTAAAATATGCATATGAGTCCCGCATGTCCTACTTCATTATTCAATCAAAATACAATTAAATGTACGAGACTTTAATAATATTGAATAACAACAACATATCAAGTCGGCAACAACCGCACATTTTGATTTGTATATGTGATGCGATCAAGCAAAATCAGTCGGAACTCGGAAATATACAATTTTGATCGGATAGTGACAAGTGTTTACAAAGCTGCATGTTACAGAAAACCCCATTGAAATTGAATAACCCGTTCCAAAGATATGAGCTATCAAAGTGTTTCCAAAACAATAGGAAACAAAAGGAAATATTCCTTTTGTTTGGCTATATCTCAAAATCAATATTTGCGAGTTCCGACCGATTTTGCTTGATCGCATCACATATATGACATATCGTAATTCGTCAACAATCGTTTGGTTTTACCGACAACGGTCACTATTTGCCAGCAAATCTAAGAAAGGCGGTGGGAGGAGGGGGTTGCTACTCGTGCTGATAATACACACGTGCACGAATTTAGCGAAGCCCAAGAGTTGTCGACTAGATATATTTAATGAGTATTATGCGTCTTTACAAATGAATAATTTAGCGTGAATAGGCCTACATGACAATTTCCTGATATTCAATCCATCATTCCTATTTCCTTTACCTCCATCATCATTTCAAGTTATGATTTACTCCATGCTTTTAATTATCCAATAACTGAGGCATATAACTCGACCATGTTTTGATTTTATTAAGCGAAATGTGAATAATAGATAAAAAAAATATCGTTATAGACTAAACAGTATAGGCAAATAAGCAAGTCTTACAATTCGTATCTGAACAAGTAGAATAAATTTATATTGATTTCCCTTAATGGCTTATAAAAAGTAACAACATTGCATCCGTTTTCCTAAGCTCCACTGTCTCGCTTATAAACTGGGTCTGTACCTGCATTCGATTACAATATCGTTATGGAGAGAGATATTCGCGCCATTTGCCAATCAATAATCATTACATAGCCCTGAACGTTTCCACGTTACGTTTAATCCATTGTCACAAAAATACGCCCGATATATTAGCATATGCCTCAATTATAAAGGTATCTTTTTACTTATTCCATAAGAATACCAGTTATTATTCACTCATTTATAGTTATTATAGCACCACGGCCATTCAGTACTTGTGTCAATGTAATGGACTCTCAAATTTTGACATAAAAACGTTTCTGGTTGAAAAAGAGTGGCAATAAGTGTGGCAATTATTAAGTGACAACACCAGCTGTCGTTCTTGTCTTCTGGTTGATCCCAGGTATGAGGATTTATAACAGCATCAGTGTCTTCTTATAGATCTGCTTCTGGCAAAAGCAATTCCTTACTAAGCTTATTGAAAAGTTCAATACATTGTGAGCTATCATGGTTCCTGCTCGCCGTCAATAACTCAATTGTTAGACTTGATTGCATCCCTTTTTCAAGAGTAAAAGGTGAAAAGCATGTAAAGTAAA
This sequence comes from Amphiura filiformis, assembly GCF_039555335.1. Taxonomy (NCBI): domain Eukaryota; kingdom Metazoa; phylum Echinodermata; class Ophiuroidea; order Amphilepidida; family Amphiuridae; genus Amphiura; species Amphiura filiformis. Next base: position 13,058,973 of record NC_092638.1, read on the forward strand.
TAACACATTAAATAGCCTACATCACATAGTCGGGGGAAGCACGTGCTAATCAGATAGCCATCGTAGTTTGGAGGTATAATTTAAAAATGAAAGTTATTAGATAGCTGTGAATATTAGGTAATGTGTTACACACAAATAATATGCATAAAGTACATAATGGCTTATATTTTAGTTGATTTTAATGGTACCATACTATATTAATTAATGGTACCAAATGGATATAAATGGTCTTTGTCCGTGCAGCTGTCAGACATATGACTTCCATGACAGCTTTCAAATGACTTGTTCTTTAATATCAAAACCAGTATTTAAAATTTTCTGTGGGATCATAATAGAATACAGAATACTACAAATCGACTATAGACCTTTTTCTCAGACGTCACCAATCAATCGATATTGGGTCCAGCATTCGAGTCATCAGCACCCAAACGCATATACCGCGCCGGCGCGCGCGATCAACTTTGCGCCACGCTACGCGTCATGCGCAGTACGCGTTTAGTTCGTCACGGTGTAAAAAGTAAACAAAAATGTGAAACAAAACAAAGATTAATTTTCTAATAGCATGGCGGTTTTTCCGTACCTTTTGTATTTTGTGGTATCAAAACAATCTGAAACAAAGGTAACCATACAGCTCTCTTTAAAAAGCTAATGTGAAAGATGACAAAACAGAGGAGAAAATGCGAAGTATTTGGTGTTTTCATACTGTGGGCATGTGGGAAACGCACGTGTTGTTTGTTTACATCTGAGACCCCTATATCGATTAGGTGACGTCATCAGAAAAAGGTCTATAATTCGGTGTATTACCGACCAATATATTTACCATGAAACCTCGTTTCTTTCCATTTTTTATCCGAGTGCTTATTTTTTAAGAATTGAGAAGTGCTACTGTTTATGCGGTAGTATTTCATGTACAGGTCTCAAACTTTTATTTAAGCTATGCCATGCTACTTTTTTTGATTACAAGTTCACAGAAGACTGGAACCCAAATACCGATTTTTTTTTGTCGTATTTGCCAGATATTTTGTGGTGTGTCCCCACTTTGTTCTTTCAAAGTTTCGTGGCCTATAAAACTCTTGTAATACTGACTTTAAAAAGAAATACTTCAGCAACTTAACTAATACAACTCCTTGTATTACTGCCATAAGGATACGAAAGAGTACATGCCATGAGTTGTTCTTGAATCATTGCTAGTGGTCAGGCTTCCTATCCCACCAGGTTTCAGCCCTAGTCCTATATCACAGTGCTTGTTATATCGCATATAATCCAAAGATAAATCAATAAAGTGGATCCACATTAGTTCGGCTTTGGAATCTTGACCACTAGCCATGCTTCGTGAAAAAAGACATGAACTTTGTTTTTGGTTTTAGTCCCTTCTTCCTATTTTATGGCAGGGAAGCAAGACTTCCCATTTGCCAACTTTTACAACAGATGACTCAGGAGCAGCTATTGTGCTTGCTGGGTTGCCTCTGATAGTATGGCTATGTCGTCTGTAAAGTCCAAATCTGTTAGCACTTCATTATTAACAGTAAATAATGAAGTACTAACACGTAAGTCGTTATAATGTCAGCCGTCATTAGTTTGTCATATTATTGGCTACTTCTCCTCTGTATAATATGCTACTCCCACTAATAACCCCGCTAATAACTTTAATTTTTAATTAATCATTTTGTCAAACATAAGCACGTATATTTAACCCTAAAAATGAGTAATTAATTTTGCTATTCAATTATACTTAAATTTGATGATATTTATCTACAGAGTTCATATCCTTTTCTGTATAGTAGTTAATGCATATTTTGAGGATATGGTCACGCTTGCTGGTCTATATAGGGATGTCGTACCCATTAGGTCACGTGCGTATTTTTTTAAAAACGTACATTGTCGAAGCATTTTTTTAGTGTAATTGTTTCGGGGCGGTCCTCTGTCAACCCTTTTAAGCAATACATTTGTTCTAAACCTTCAAAATTTTTTGTCACAATATGCTGTTGTTTAATATGAGTGCGGATTGTTGAGCCTGGTCGCGTACCTTCTCAACACTCCATATGGTGGATTCCCAAGCCATCAAACTTGGAACTGCATGATCTCAAAAAGCAGCTATTTTTTGGTCTAAAATGAAGTATTTATTATGGTCATGCTGTACCTTGAACCTCAATATATACCAACAAATCGTTCTAAAGTGTTGCCTGTTATTACCAATAAACAGGAACCATAATTAATTTATTTAAGGCATATTACTATACTAGTGATGTATTGGTGTATTATGTAATTTTAGTACATTTACTGGAAAAGGCCTATTGTGTCGGCTATCTTGGTCGCCATCTTGAATTGGAACGATGCCAAAGAAATAAAATGGGCACATTATTTATTTCTTATAGTAACATTCATTCAATTGATTTTTTTTTGCATCATTACGTCATTTATATGTAGCTATATTGAAATTTAATGGAACCCTCTATTTGGCAGCAATTTTGGCTGGGTCTGAATGTCTTACCCAAACCTTTTCTGAAGGTATTGGCATAACATGAAAATGCATGGTAAGTTTTTAAAATGTACACGACCCCCACCCCCCGTGACTGATAACGTTGTAATAGAATGATACATTCTTAATTATATTTTATTAATTTAGAACCATTTAATATTTTATTGCCATCTAGTAAAGAAGTAATAAAGCCACCATTCCCTAAAACATCAGGCGGAAAATTGTGTATTACTTATAGACATATTTTCAACGATGCGCAACTAAGATTTCAAAGTAACTAATGCGATTCTAATTAAAATTATTTCTGCATCATGAAAGCTGCAGATTTGTTTGCAGCAAGTAATACTACCTCATTGATTTTTATAAATAATTTGAAATGATGAGGCTTAGTTTAATCTATAATTTACTGGACTAAAATGACTTATATTACAATGAAAATAGGTCATCCATGATAACTTTAAGGACCTAGTATTTATGTTACACGGTTGTTTGATGTGATCATTTATAAATTTTTCTAACAAAACATTATTGTAATGTTCAATTCTTGAACTGAATAATACCAAAAGCTTTCACACTAATAAACTGCATGCACAAATATATTGTGTAGCAATTTTTAACAGATTTTTATTTCTAGATCAAATTATTCAGCTCTTTCTGTTCTTTTGTAGTAATTTTGATTCTATAAACTGTATTTTGTGTGCAAATTGAGGGCACTATTTACATATATTTTAAATCTTAATTAGCCAAATAATATGAGTTACACCTTACATTTCATGATAAAAAGCTTTGTGAAAGTTTGCTGTTTGCTGATATGCTAATACCATTTTACAAGTGTATACCCCTTGTAAAGATGCAAACACGGTTCTAGATAAATAGCGCCATCATTGTTCAACTTTTCTTTAAAATGACTCAGTTTTATATGCCATCAAGCAACCTTGGTTAAACGTCTAATCAAAGGAACTGCCTATAATATCGTGCATTTTCTTAACTCGCTGAGAATATTTTTGTGCTTATTTTGCTTTTGCTAATCATGGTGTTCATAAATTAATTAAAATTGAAATTAATTACATAATAGTGAAATGTTACGTTTACTATAATAATGTTGTTACACAGCCGTGACGTTAGTCACGGCTGTGTCTTTTTTCTTACAGGTTCTTTCTTCTTCTTCTTCTTCTTTCTGTCAACCATTACATTTGCTCTAGCACTCACATGCTTACATCGATTTTGACCTAACTTGGTCACAATGATCACTGACCGTGCCCCTACATGTCACATGAAACTTGTGGGGTCAAAGGTCACGCAGGGGTCATAGGGGTCAAAAACGTGATTTCAACTAAAAATGCATCTTCTCCCACATATAACGTAGGACAGTGATGCCACTTGCACATGTGCATTGTCATTACCCAGTGTCTATGGGGTGTACACAGATTTGGGGTCAAAGGTCATTAAGGGGTCACTTCCGGTATAAAACGAAAAACCTTCAAAATTTTTTATTAGCTCAGTAAAACATGGGACAGTAACGGTATGTTCACATATGATCTGCAGTCACCCAATGTATATGTGGTATTTTTTTTTTTATTTGGGGTCAAAGCTCATTAAGGGGTCACTTCCGGTATAAAAAGAAATACCTTTAAAATGCATCTTCTTCCACAAATAATGTAGGACAGAGACGCCACTTGCACACATACATTGTTATTACCCAGTGTCTATGGGGTGTACACAGATTTGATGTCAAAGGTCATTAAGGGGTCACTTCCGGTATAAAACGAAATACCTTCAAAAATTTCTATTAGCTAAGTTAAACATGGGACAGTAACGGTATGTTCACACATGATCTGCAGTCACTCAATGTATATGTGGTATTTTTTTATTTGGGGTCAAATCTCATTAAGGGGTCACTTCCGGTATAAAATGAAATACCTTTAAAATGCATCTTCTTCCACAGATTATGTAGGACAGTGACGCTACTTGCACACATGCATTGTTATTACCCAGTGTCTATGGGGTGCACACAGATTTGGGGTCAAAGGTCATTAAGGGGTCACTTCCGGTATAAATCGAAATACCTTCAAAATGTTCTATTAGCTAAGAAAAACGTAGCACAGTAACGGTATGTTCACACATGCATTATGGTTACCCAGTTTATATGTGGTATTATTTTATTTTGGGTCAAAGATCATTAAGAGGTCATTTCCGGTATAAAACGAAATACCTTTAAAATGCTTCTTCTTCCACAAATTACGTAGGACAATGACGCCACTTGCACACAGGCATTGTTATAACACAATGTCTATATGGTGTACACACATTTGGGGTCAAAGGTCAGTAAGGGGTCACTTCCGGTATAAAATGATATACCTTCAAAATGCCCCTTCTGCCACATAAAGCATGGCAAAGTGATGCCACGTGGACACATGCATTGACATTAGCCAATGTCTATGGGGTTTCATATATTTTGGGGTCAAAGGTGATTAAGGGGTCACAACACGGCTGTGTTCGTGGTCTTAGACCACAGCTAAGTCTAGTTATTATCTCATTCAGTAAGATTGGGACAAATTTTGGGTCAAAATATGTGACACGATCAAGGGGAATGAGTCGGATGTCGCTAATATTGTTTTTGAGATATTGGCAAAAACAGTGTTCAAATTCTTTGTTTCATATTGTTTTCAGCCATTGATAAATTGCTCATAACCAGGGACATGTGATTTGCGCGGAAGAAAATAGCCAATTGCGCGGAGATTGCGCGGAACTTTTTTCAGTACAAATCATGTATCCCTGCCCATAGGAAAAAATAGCCAATTGCGCGGAGATTGCGCGGAAACTTTTTTCCTCGCAAATCACTTGTCCCTGCTCATAACTCAGTAACGAGATATCCGATATTCTGATGGGGTTTGCATCAAAATAAAGTATTCGTAAGCTGCAAGAAAATGATGTAAAAAAACTTCTAATTGAAAATTGCCGACATGTGACTCATTCCCTTGATCATGTCACATATAAAAGCTTTTTAGTGAGTGCCCCCCCGCCGGGCGAAACTACCTTGTTCTCACACTCAATATACTTCATTTCTGTTTGACATCCCTAGAATACGTAGTTTCGAGGTTATCAACTTTTATGGCATGACGTCACTTGCGATAGATCGTTTCTTTCCATTGGTTGTTTTTTCCGAGATTTGACTGTTCTATCTCGCCCATCGGACAGTACTATATTAATCTGTCTGTGTCTCATATTCATAATTGCTACCTTAGGTATGAATGGATAAGATTATGATATGGATTTGTTACTGGCGTTGACTGATTTATAAAAGAAAATTGCTTTTTACTATTTTTGTTCTCATACAGCTATCTGCACATCTAAAACACTAAATACCAAAATTATGTTCACAATTATTTACAAACTTTCGGGTATTTGAATTTTATGTAGTTTGAAGCTGTAGCCGTTTCAGGGAATAGACCCGCCCATTTCTATCATTATACATGTAGGTACTTTCAATATGTTCTCCCTATTTGCTTAAACTAGATTCCTATTTAGAGCGATGGCGTTATTAATGTTTGAACACATACTATAGAACTTATGATTAAAATATTCATTTGCACACATTTTTCATATATCATTAATACTGTGTGGAAGTGCTATGCTGTATTGGCATTTTTACAGTAACTGAAATTAAAATGTTAACAACTGTAGCTAATTGTAAAATATTAATTACGATCATTCATGTCCGTGATCTAACTAAAGATTGATGGAGCAAAATTTATATCCAGTAGAATTTAGTTGCTTCCTGTATCAAATAAGATGCTTTATGCTTGCCATTTTGCATTCGATAAGTGACCCACTAAATATATCTTTTCAAACAATAAAATGGGTTACTACCTTTGGTATTTACAGTAGCCAGACACTCGTATTCGATTGCGATGAAATTGGTTTCACAAATATTGTCAAAATAAATATTTGAATTTGGACTTGGAGTGTCCAGTAAATGCCACCGTTTATTAAGGTTATTTCATCTCACAGATTTGTATGCTACCCAACATTGTTTACATCTTAAACTAGATTTTTGTAGCCTGTATTCGTGGATTTGTGTTTTTGGTTTGATATCTTATTGGAGAAAAGGTCCGCAATATGTGAAGTCAATTTTGTATTTTTGTTGAAAAGGAAATATGATAAACAATCTAATAATAAGGATCGCTCAACTTTGGAAGTGACGGTATGTGCCTGTCAATAGGCCCCCTGTTTTGAAGTTGACTATACCCGATGACCCCTTTAAAAAAAGTCATACCCGATGACCCCCCTGTTTTTTAGTTGGGGCTACCCAAAGACCCCAACAGAGGTCACTTAAAGTGCTGTCGTACCCATTCCGGTTTTTTTGTTGTCTATGCGCCTCCTCAGCCTCGGCTAGTAGGAGTAGAGCCAAATCTTCTTCGTCCGAACTGTCCATTTGATCGGCTCCAAAAGACCGAGTAGGGTACGCGTGCTACTCTATGTGACCCGCCGTGCCCTATAGCGTATACCGAATACCGAATAGCGTATAGCGAATATCGTATACCGTATACCGTATGCCTTAGGCTGCGATCACATAGAAATATACTATTCGGGTATACGGTGCACGTTTTGCAGGTGAACGCGTATAGCTTAAATCGAGCAAGGTAATTTCATAGTACCGGGTCACATAAGAGGGTACTATTCAAAAAGGCCGTATACCTGCGTATAGTATAGTATAATATAGTATAGTATAGTATAGTATAGTATAGTATAGTATAGTATAGTAGTATAGTATAGTATAGTATAGTATACAAATATTAACTGTCTATGAGTGTGATGGTCGAAATATAATCACGAGGTGAAAGATGGATTGTTCCATTCCACGAGCCGGAACGGCGAGTGGAATGGAACAATACATCTTTCACCGAGTGATTATATTTCGACCATTACACAAATTTAAGACAGTTAATATTTGTTTTATATCACTCATGCATAAATTATATTACTAAAATACTATTTAAGGTAGAAATACATTTTTTATCAACATAACACCATGTTTTGCCGTGATATACTTCACATTTTGGGGTCCACCCCATAACTAAATCGGCGAGTCCAAGAGTCAGCGCACGGCTTGGCGCAGGTGCGCTACGGCAGAGCACATGATGGTAAAGACTATCACACGGAGAGGGTGATAGTAAAAATGATAAATGGTAATCAACCAATGAACTGTCTAGAATTTATGTATCAGTGATATAATATAGTATAGTGGGAATCGTGCGTGTTCGATTTTAGTGCAGCGTATACCATCCTAATTTTAAAAGTAAACCAAATGTGGGTAAATGCAATGTGACCTCAAGAAGTAAAGTTACAAGCACTTGATTAGACAAAGGTTCAGTTTTAAAATGGGCAAACTGACCTATATCAAATAGCGTATAGCGCTTGAATTTTGACTTCATTCAGTAATGCGAGAATACGATAGCTATATCAATACCTATATTATACGTCTAGCCCTCTTCTTTTGTTTCATTATCTATTGTATTTCTTTTGTTAAAAGTCTGGTCAACTGTCGATTATATCAGTAATGTGGACAGGTCAAGATAATCTTGGTCAGGTCAAGATAATCTTGGTCAGATCAAGATAATCTTGGTCAGATCAAGATAATCTTAGTCAGATCAAGATAATCTTGGTCAGATCAAGATAATCCTGGTCAGGTCAAGATAATCTTGGTCAGATCAATACATTTTGAACAAGAGAAGTACATGTTCGCATTTAGAAACACTGGCCACATTATTTGACTTTTTGGACATTTCAACAAACTTAAATTGCATCAAAGTACATTATGAAGTGATCAAACCATAGAGGGCTCTAATTTTGAATTTATGTATTTTACACGATCAGCATAAATTATTTTGCAAGTTTATGCATATCATATTTAAATGAAGATGGAAAACAGTATTTGTGTATATTGAACGACACCAAGACCACCTCTATTGAATAATGCAAATTAGTTTGTATTATGTCTCTAACTTAAGCCTGCATAATTAGAACGAGGGTGTCAATCTACCTTTGCCCCCCCCCCCAACAAAACGCAGATTCCGACAAATTAGGTTACAAAACAAGAGCCATGCGGTCTTACATCAGTTCAACCAAGGATATTCTGTGCACCTAAAATGCAGTACATTACAGGCCACAAGACTAGATGTAGGAAACCTACAACAATCTGCCTAACCCCAACCAAAATAGGTCGAGGAGGGTACCCAGGAATATGCAGTGGCGTACCGTGGCCGCCCCAAACCCGGGGGCTGAAGAAAATTCAATTTTGCCGCCCTTCCTCAACAGCCCGAAAAGGTTGACCCAATTTTTTCTCGGTCGTTTGAAAAAGTGAAGGGCAAAAAAAAAAAAAAAAAAAAAAAAAAGGGTTTCAGGCGCTAATACCATTTTTTCAAAATTTGTTATGCTTTATCAAATTTTTCCGCCCTTTTTTATTTACTAATTCTTTTTGCCGCCCCTTCGTTTTTGCCGCCCCTGTTTTTGCCGCCCCTTCTTCTTCCGCCTCCCCTTCATTTTGGCCGCCCCCTGCTTTTACCCCGGGGCTGGCACCCCAAAGCCCCCCCAAAAAAAAAAGAAAATACGCGCATGATATGCGTTGATTTCGTCCAGAACATTTATTCTATAAGTATATCAAAGATAAATATATATTCTAGGGTGTTAAAAGAGTTACCTTTATGTCTAGGTAAAACCCTCCCACTTTGGTAATTTGACCTTTGAACTATTTACATATTCATTATTAATGTTATGAGTTAATATTAATCATTAATAAGGCTCTCGAGTGGGATAGCACCACAAGTGACTTGAATAGAATCTCCCGTAAATCAAAATATGTATTGATTTGATTAAATCACTTGCATTTGTCACTAGATAAGACTCATAGACTCGAACGCAGGACACATGGGAAGAAAATTACACTGTCTCGGTGTGTTTTTATTTTGGGGAAAACCATAAACTTTTACAAAATAATACATCAGGTTTCCATTTTGTCTTTTGGGAACTATTACAACAAATTCGTTTATTTTGGCTCGCCGTATATGTAAGACAAACGGTTCAAAACAGACCATTACCATAAATAATCGGTGTCTTGTTGAGTTATGGTAACATCCTAACATAGACATTAATCAATTTGGGAATGTCAATCGATCTTGTGCAGACACCTTTCCAATGTTCATTGAAACGCAATTACAACAATGTAAGAACGGTAGTCCTCTCGGATTTCTCCGAGGCAGTTGATCTGGTTAATCACAACATAGCTGTTGAAATTTTGATTCCTTTGGGGGTCCGGGGCTATCGTTCCTTGGGTTTCCAGTTTACTCAATCAATTCAGTCAATGTGTGAGATATAACCAAACCATGTCTGGTTATGCCCTCTTGTGTGCTGGTGTTCTACCTATGATAGACGACAGGCAGGTCCAATTAGTGGATACCGGCTGCGCCTGTAGTCTATCACACGGTAGAGGATAGTCAAAATAAAAATTCCTATCGTTTATTCTCTAAGTAATACTCCAATTCTCTGTCCAATAGCAGGTGCATTATAGAATCCCTTTTTATCCAGAACCTAGAAAACATTACAGATAAATATTTTAATATTACATTATTGTTCATAATCAATAGTCGGAGCGCCTTGTTTATCTTTTTTAATTGGACGACAAGTCTTCATAAATGCATACAGATTGGATTAAATTTTAATGAAGCAAGCAATTGAAATAGCAATCGGAATAAGAATACTGTACGCTACCTAGGTCACGTTGTTACCTAAAGCTGCGATCACATAGAAGTATACGGTATACGGTATACGATATTCACTATACGCTATTCGGTATTCGGTATACGCTATAGGGCACGGCGGGTCGCATAGTGAAGAAATTCAAGAAAGTGGAGGATCTTATCATGAAAAGGTTATGCGCCTACATCTAGCGCCACCTGTAAAGAAAGTAAACATACTTATGAGACCATTTTTGGACCATAATGTACATAAGGACTAGTGATTACACTAGTCCTTATGTACATTATGGTCCAAAAATGGTCTCATAAGTATGTTTACTTTCTTTACAGGTGGCGCTATGGGAAGTAGGCGCATAACCTAACCACTGTGGCCGCATCATCTGAAAGTGATGGACGTCCACTTCTTGGCTCATCTGTGAGGGACATGTGGCCAGTTTGGAAATTCCTTTTACAAAAAGCAACAGTACCATATGATGAGCAATCATCACCGTAGATAACTTTCATTTCATCATAGATTTTCTGAGCATTGTAGGCCTAACCCTTCAAATGCAGGAACTTAATCACGCTGCGTGCCTCAATTTTCACCATTTTACAGCTAGGTTATGCGCCTACTGCCCATCTAGCGCCACCTGTAAAAAAAAGTAAACATACTATGAGACCATTTTTGGACCATAATGTAGAGAAGGACCAGTAATTGCACTGACAACATTTCATCGATATAGCTTCTTCGCTTCTTGGTGATGTCAACAACTTTTGGATACCCCCTCGTATATGCTGGTATGACGGCCTTTTCGTTGATTGATAGTCCGGGATGATAGTATAACAGGTAGGCCTACATATGAAGGCATGTGATGAAATTGCAATAAAATCAGGGGCTTCGGAAGATGTTAAATATTGGGGGGGGGGTAATGGTACTTGACTCAAATTATTGGAGCTTATTGGGGGCCCAATTTCCATAGCCACCAAATTTATTGGGGGGCGGGCAGGGCCGGATTTACCATAAGCCCCCCAAATTGCTCTGTGCAGTGTACATCATCCATTTAAGCCGAAAAACACCAGTTTTGGGGCAAAATATTATACAAGAAGTGCAAAATGCACTAAAACAGTCTAAAATTGAAATTTTTCGCGCACTTCGCGCGCAAATGTCCTAGTAAAATCTAACAACTTTGCCACTTAAGTGCAGATGCCTTCCTCATTGTGCGTTTGGAGGGCGTCCAAATTTTGGCCTGGCCCAGGGCCCCCCAAAAGGTAAATCCGGCCCTGGGGGCGGGCCCCCTGGGCCCCCCGGTTCCGGAGCCACTGAAAATGAATAGGCCTACAAAGGAACTATTGGTTCTAACTAAATTGTTTATGTACACCCACAAATTGCAGGTGCCACATCCGAACAGGATGGTATACGCTGCACGAAAATCGAACACGTACGATTCCCATATATTACTATACTATACGCTGGTATACGGCCTTTTCGAATAGTGCCCTCTGATGTGACCCGGTAGTATGAAATTACGTTGTTCGATTTCAGCTATACGCGTGCACCTGCAAAACGTGCACCGTATAGCCGAATAGTATACTTCTATGTGATCGCAGCCTTAGAAACAGAGCACGATATATCATGATCAATAGGACTGGATGGGTATTTATTACCCAATCTGCTGTGTTACGTAAGTAACGGAACATTCCAGGTATTTAAAACAAATCCTTATTTCAATTGTTCGGCCTATAACAAGGCGAATGTTTCAGACTGGGAACATTTTAGTTGTTTTATGCAGGTTTCGACCTTTTTGCTAATCAGACGCATATGTCACAATAAATACGTTCTCATTCCTTATGACCAGTGAATGGTTATTAACCAAATCGGAACAAATTTAAGTTCTTTCCTGTTAAAACCTTGACACTGGTTATCCCGGATTGACGGATTGACCAACTGTACCCATTGGCCGCCTGTCAGATTCTTTTTCATTCACAATCAAGTTATACCTGACTATATAATTAGCTAAATTGAATTTATAACGCAATATCTGAGTAGCCATTTTGAGATATAATATTACAAAATTATAACAAAAGTTCTGCTTTAATAATTACAAAAAATAATAAGATGCAGTGTTCTGTTACAGAATCACCAAAACGATATTGTATCAGCACATTAAAAATGATTTTAATCATTCATGGTTTATATTACATTGTCTATCAACTACTTAAGACGAAGCGGCACTTCCTGACTATGTGAGCTCGTTTATATCCCTTATTTTACTGTAAGTCAAACCATGGTGATAAATCTAACGTAATCACTTGATAATATGATATTAGCAAACAAAGGGTAGATTCAGATTGCTTGGAAAGATGCGGAATTGGCGTTAATATAAGCGAAGGTATACATATATAAAGCCACCTTTCAGTTAATCTGTTCAAAACAGTTTTGGCACTATATCTGTATGAAAATTTTTGGCCAACTTTTAACATCCAAAATCATACTGTTCATACATACACGAGGACAAATGTTTAGCGAATTTGTTAAGATGACCATTTTGTTGGATCTTTCTCATCACTTCAAATTGAGTAGTAGTCGTAGAATACATCAAACATCACGTATGCGATACACTTATGTCGTCGTGTTTGAACAAATGGATCGGTTAGCAAAGTAATATATCTTATAAGTATAGGTATAGTCTGAGATATTTGAAACCCTCTGTCTTCCGATCAACGATTTAATGGAGATATGCGTCTTGTGGGATATAAATTACTGTAGATATAAAGTGTTTTCCGCAGCGAAATGAAATTTGTCTTTAACTTCAACATCCTAGTGGAAGTGTCAGTGTAAAACAAGATTAATATGGCCTTTTAAAGATACCATTTGGCCGTCGCATCGACCACGCTAATGCTTCTGTAATATCCTTACTCATGAAACACAATATGCATTCAGATGAAGATTGAATGGCCGTGTGAATTCGAGATTTATACAAGATTCTAATAAGATAAAAATTGGAAATTATTTTTCATTAAATCTTGATTGAGCCTATCTAAATCTACAGTATGTTTCCTTCTCTTATTAATGTAATATATTTATTCATGAAACACAATCTGCATTCAGATGAAGATGAATGGCGGGTGAAATCGAGATTTATACAAGATACGAGATAAAAAAAATTAAAAAAATGGAAAATGTTTTTCATTAGTATAACGATTATGCCTATCTAAATCCATAGTATAGTCTGGAATATTTGAAACCCTCTATTTTAATACGATTTAATGCAGATATGCGTCTTGCAAATATTATAAAGTGTTTTCCGCAGAGAAAAGAAATATCCTAGTCAAAGTGTCAGTGTAAAACAATATTAACATGGCCTTTTAAAGATACCATTTGGCCGTCGCATCGACGATGATAATGCTTCTATATACATGATAATATAATATCTTTTTTCTTTCGTGACCAGCATCCACTGGATTTTATTCATGAAACAAAATCGGCAGTCAGATGAAGATTGGCCGTGAGACATGTTCAATTCGCCGGCAGATCCGCTATGAGCTGTTGTGGCGTGTGGTGGTGAACTCAACGATATGTAATCGTGGGCGCGCGCTGGTTCGAATCCGACCGGTTCTGATTTTTTCTCTCCTTTATTATATAATGCCAGTTTGTCTGAGCTCCATTTCTTTATTTATTATATATTTCTCAGGTATGTATCCTCTGGATCCTCGCATTTAATATTTAATGTCTCATATGTGACCCGGCAGCACAAATGAGCCGTAAATTCCTAAATTGTATTCTAAGTTATGGTGTAAAATGTGTACGAAGGTCGTATTCATCGGTAACTTAAGCTGGCCCGACATCAGACTCATTTTGATAGTCAAAAACTAATCAATAATCCTATTGTTGAAGTGGATAATAAGCTTCTACCTTAGATGGCTATAGAACTTTTAATAGCTCTGGTCTTTGTTTGCTTTTGCCAAATCTTGTTCAAGTGGTGGGTTACCAGGCATTGTATTTTGTACATGTATGCATAACCAACAATTAACAATGAGAGAACTAGTCTTTCTTAAACCTCGTTGACTTGGGGATGATTTGAAATGACCGCCAATTATGACTATTTGATATTTATTGCCAGCAATGTGGAAAAAGAGACACATGTAAAAACGTAAAGAGCTATCATTTTGTTGAAGGAGCAAAGTTTAACAAACCATAACCCCGCTTCTGGATATCGTTTGAAGTCAAATGATTTACCATTTTTAAGTTTATGATGTTTATGTTTTAAACACGAAATAAAACAAAATTGACCGGGGGAGGAATTTACGGCTCATTCGCCGTGGACGGTCACATATTGACTGATGTCCTGCTAGGGCACAGCAGATAGGCCGCCCTCTCTATTTATAGTTGTAAGTTTATTAGAAAAAATGATTATCTCACTAAGGTCATTACCACAGGTTAAGGCATTTGTGTTCATTCAGTTGAAATCACCAGAAATACAGAACCCTATTTTTAGGATCGGTATAGGGCCTTACTTTTACTCGTATCGGTATGTCATAACTTCTAACCGTATCGAAGCAACCGACTATATTCGCACTCGTGCTTCACTAGACACGGTTGTTTGATGTAATAGAATTGGCTTCATTATTAAGAAAATGCAAACTATAGATGGCGCTATTTATCATAAGTCATATTTCTTAATTTGCAAGGGGTAGGTTATCAATACTGCCATTTAAACAGGTGGAATAAGTGAAACAAGCATCAAAGAAATTATATAAACCTATTTCATCAACAAATAAAAGGAATTATTTTCATTAGAAGCCTGAAAGAGTAATTTCCTGTATCTAAATAGCGCCACCAATCTTGTCATAATAGATACATTTTATATCCGAAAAAGCTTTAAAAAGTGCTGTGAAAGTGAATAATGTTGTAAATAAGGGGAAAATAAAGTTGAAAATGACTCAAAAGCATCTGTATACATTAGTATGATACGGCTTTAAGCTGTTTAAGCCTAAAAATTGGGTTGTACATGATGTTTTGTTTGAAAAACTAATAAATGGTCACATCAGACAAGGTAGAAAAGGAGAATCAGTCACTAAGTAAACATAACAGTTATGGTAGATACTGCTTTTGGTGATTGGTATATCCTAACATAGATATTAATCAATTTGGGAATGTCAATCGATTTTGTGCAGACACCTTTCCAATGTCCATTGAAACGCAACAATGTAAGAACGGTAGTCCTCTCGGATTTCTCCGAGGCATTTGACCTGGTTAATCACAACATAGCTGTTTGATTCCTTTGGGGGTCCGGGGCTATCGTTCCTTGGGTTTCCAGTTTACTCAATAATCTCAGTCAATGTGTGAGATATAACCAAACCATGTCTGGTTATGCCCTCTTGTGTGCTGGTGTGCCACAAAGTACCAAAGTTGCTCCCTTCATTGTCAAGGATGTCATCAACGACACGACTGAAGGTTACAGGTCTCACAACTGGAAATATGTTGACGCTCTCGCATTCGTTGAGAATCGTGCGTGTAAGGCAACCTTCAGTCCGATCTTGATGACTTCCTGGACTGGTGTGTTAAACTAATCACCTACAACTTAACCCTGACAATTGCCAAGCTCTTCAAATTTGTTCAATAAGAAATCGATCTTCTCATCACCATTTGAAGACAAGACAGACCATTCGTTGCTTTCTTTTGTTTCAACTGCTAAAGTCCTGGGCATCTTCATATACCAAGACCTTTAATTGGCTGCCCAGGTTGATCACATGTAGCAAACGACCCTTTATTATGCTCCCGTTTCTGAAACGTTTTGGTTTTGCTTCCTAATGGCCAACATACACGATGTAATATTGACAGACCCATTAATTAATTGGTGAGTTATCTGCTCACTGCCAGACACACATAGAAATTGGTCATAATACATAATTAAATCAAAACCTAGCAAGTGGATAATAATGATAATAATAATAATATAATAATAATAATAATAATAATAATAATAATAATAATAATAATAATAATAATAATAATAATAATAATAATAATAATAATAATAATAATAATAATCTTATAAAGCGCAGTACTTTAAAATCTCAAGGCGCTGAACGTATTATAAGCCTAAAAACATGAACACAATAGAAGATATTTTGAACATACAATGATAAAAAATACGCTCTAGCATTTTAAATACAGAGATAATGAAGCACATCAATGGATATTGCACATGCAGTATTATATTTTGCACGAACAGAAAACAGCACTGTGGAATATACATCAATCAATGAAAGAACTATACAATACATCACAATGCAGATTGCATGGGGGAAATACGATGACAATCGAGAGCAAAAAGCATGGTAAAACGTAAAATATGCATTGAATGAGAACAAAAAGAAGCATAAAAGGATAAATACAATGCAGACAGCGTATATTGCACAGTGAAACTGCTATGTTCCAAATGCAAACATCAGATCAATTTTTAACTGACAACAAAATATATTTATACAGCCAAAACTTACTTAACATGTTTAAAACGCAGGGAACCAAATGTGACATACAAATATTATACCAACAGAATAATTTTTTTAAATATCGAAAACCTGACGCAGTTCAGTGATAAAAACTAGAAAGAAAGAAAGAAAGAATGAAAGAAAGAATGAAAGAAAGAAACAAGAAGCACTGATCAAAAACTGTTGCGATTGTAACTACGCATTTGTTACATGTATTATCTCGAAAATAACAAATATCCCAGTTGTGCGCTTTTGTCAAAGTAGGGCATCAGAATAAACGGGGAACCACTTGAACCTTAAACGTGCTTAATATTATGATCTATAGGTAGAATGAAGCAGTAGATATCTAGGGAATACAACCGACCTTTCATAATCGTTTTGCCTCCAGGTGCTTTCAATGATTTCCTCCTCTTAGTTTGCATAAACCGGATACTAACATTTGTATTTAACGTTATGCGATATTGTTTGACCTACTTCTCACTTATATGGAAATTTGTAATTGAAATAATTATCTCTTTGCACAAACTTTACTTTTGCTTTTACTTCATACCGCTCGGTGGCGTACCGTGGCCGCTCCTACCCCGGGGGGCTAAGAAAATGTACATTTTGCCGCCCCTTGCAGCAACAGCCCGAAAAGGTTGACCCATTTTTTTCCAGCCAGGACGGCTCTCGAAAATCTCAAAAGTGTGTGGGTGTGTGTGGGGGTGTGGGGGGGGGTGTGTGTGTGTGGGGGGTGGTGGTAGGAGCTAAAAAGTTTCTCTAATTTTTTCAAGTTACATTTTACAGGTGTTACACCCCCCCCCCCAATTCCAAAACAGCTAAGAGCTGTCGCCCTGTTGACAGTACTTTCATTAATTTTCAATAATTGTTCGCCCTTTTTTCTTCATATTTATTCTGGCCGTCACTTAAGTACCGCCTTTTTGTCTTTTGTTACTCTTTTTGCCGCCCCTTTATCTTCCGGCGCCCCTTCTTTTTGGCCGCCCCCGTACTTTTACCCCGGGGGCTGGCGCCCCAAAAGCACCACCACAAAAAAAAAAATCGCGCATCCCGCTTACAAGTGCTGCATTGTGTTCGTATTTATTACAGTAATTTATCGTTAATATTAATAATACCATTTGTAGTTACTAACATATTAATTATACTATACAGATCTTTTTCGTAATTTAAATAAATATTTGCATATCAAAATTATTATATTAATCGGATGTCAATATTGTCAATATTCCAGTTATTATAGACAAGACTAACCCATCAAATTGAAACATAGGAGCAACCTTATTTATAAGTGAATGTTATAAAAGTTCATAAAACTATAAATCCTGGACATTTCAAGAGGATTCAATATTGCATATGGAAGAAACAGGATTGTCCCCCAATTAAGTTTCACGCATATAGTATTTTTGTTAGAAATAACAGTGTGAACATTACCTGCATGGGTTGGAATGTATCATTTTCCGGCCAGGTGAATTTTATCAAACTCGACAAACAAGATTTTATTTTCTTTACAAGAAAAAAAAACTACTACTAATAGCGCAGTAAGATGTGATTCAGGAAGTTACCCTTTCTTAATTCATAAGCTCTCCCAATTAAACATTGGTGGATTCTTAAATCGCAATTATCATGTGATTGATGCAATGCTTTTAAAACAATGGAAAGTAATGCGACTTTCAAATGGAAAAATCATATATCTTTTCTACCGAGTTGTCACATTATTAAGTCGCTCGTTCTATTCCGTTTCCGCGGCAACGGTCATGCTATTAAAGGATTTTTGTCATTTTTGCCCAAAGTGTCAAATTTTAATTACCATATCTTACCAATGCGTTTTTGTTACGTTACGTTTCGTAACAATTGGTCTTAATACTCGAAGCACTCTGACTATTTAATACAGTCCATCGATGGAGATTCGAATTAAAACACATTCAGTAACTTTTCAATATTAAGAATATTTTGTTGCCTAAAGCTCTTCAGGTTAAATACCACTAATTATGTATTACACGTGTTTCAATGGGAAAATGCCTAATTTCGGGTGGAATTTTCTCATATTCAGAACTCTCACAGTTCAATGCAACCAATATCAGGTGAAACTATATAATTTAGATGCCAAATGATCAAAAATTCAACATAGGTTGACCTGAGACCTTTCTTGTTTTAACGCACTGAACCGTAAACACCTTAAAATGACAGTGCTCCCTCGAAGCTGAAAGTTACAATATGATAAGGCGACTATTTACTAAAAACCGAAGCCGTGCGTATGAATTTTGGTACTATTACATCAAAAATGTCGTATAATGAGAGAAAATGTACCATTTTGAAGCATTAAACTCTAAAAAGTACTTTTTTTCTATATAACTTGATCAATTTCAGCGATTTTAATGCAGTCTTTTCGAATGCCATGAAAACAAATAGTTCCTCATCGTATTTCAATGTATCGCCCAGGCCTATTTAGTGGTATTTAACCTATATAAGCACAAAGGTGCTCCAATCTCGGGTAAATGCCATGAATGTAAACATGGACATTTGCACTACATGTTTTAACAAGAAAATTTCTGGAAAACAGCATGACGAGTAAAATATCAATGATTTTCGGACACCCTGTATGATAACTGTTTCGCTGTTTTTGCTTCAACCTAGGACTATATCTGGAGATTCGTATCTGTAGCCTGTCCTAGCACGATCAGATCAGATTAAGATTGATTTAGGGTTAGTGTTCCGATATAGGCTTGCTGTTTAGTGTTAGAATTGTTGATTAGGGTCAGGTTCGCATTAGGAATAGGATTTTTATAGGTCTAGGGTCATGGATAGGGATAGAGATACGGCTAGGTCCGAGGGTTAGATATGGGTTTAAAATAGAGTTACAGATCAAGTTAGGGTTCCGGCTTGAGTTAGGATAGAGTGAGGCCACACAGGATGCTGTAGAGGCCCATAGACAACGTGTACACAAAGACTAGGTTTTATTTTACACGTGACTATAGGCCTTACGTGCGCCTTAAAGCTTAAGCAAAATGCCTAGCCTAGGCCTATACTGTATTTACACGTATAGGCCTATGTACGTTATTTACGGCAAGGAAATCACCAACAAAATGTGCATGTGGGTCTAATTAACAAAGTGGCATGTCTATATGATCATCAACATTGATTTTTCATCATCATTAAGCTTTCTATATGTATACGCAGGCAAGCGAAGTTTGTTGAATTTAGAAGCCCTGAAATCACAGAAACCAGCCGTAAACCCAATACTAATGCCACAAGTCCCCCCCCCTCAACCCGTTACTACATCAACGGGTTCTAAAAACATACCTTAGTAGTCGAAGAAGATGCACGTTTTCTTGCCAGGGCAAATACAGTTAAATATTGAGAAATGTAAGCCAAAAATAGCTAGAAAAGTCTCCATGACGAATATCAGATCCATAGAATTCAGTGTTTCTATATAAGCACAAAGGTGCTCCAATCTCGGGTAAAATGCCATGAATGTAAACATGGACATTTGCACTACATGTTTTAACAAGAAAATTTCTGGAAAACAGCATGACGAGTAAAATATCAATGATTTTCGGACACCCTGTATGATAACTGTTTCGCTGTTTTTGCTTCAACCTAGGACTATATCTGGAGATTCGTATCTGTAGCCTGTCCTAGCACGATCAGATCAGATTAAGATTGATTTAGGGTTAGTGTTCCGATATAGGCTTGCTGTTTAGTGTTAGAATTGTTGATTAGGGTCAGGTTCGCATTAGGAATAGGATTTTTATAGGGCTAGGGTCATGGATAGGGATAGAGATACGGCTAGGTCCGAGGGTTAGATATGGGTTTAAAATAGAGTTACAGATCAAGTTAGGGTTCCGGCTTGAGTTAGGATAGAGTGAGGCCACACAGGATGCTGTAGAGGCCCATAGACAACGTGTACACAAAGACTAGGTTTTATTTTACACGTGACTATAGGCCTTACGTGCGCCTTAAAGCTTAAGCAAAATGCCTAGCCTAGGCCTATACTGTATTTACACGTATAGGCCTATGTACGTTATTTACGGCAAGAAAATCACCAACAAAATGTGCATGTGGGTCTAATTAACAAAGTGGCATGTCTATATGATCATCAACATTGATTTTTCATCATCATTAAGCTTTCTATATGTATACGCAGGCAAGCGAAGTTTGTTGAATTTAGAAGCCCTGAAATCACAGAAACCAGCCGTAAACCCAATACTAATGCCACAAGTCCCCCCCCCCCCTCAACCCGTTACTACATCAACGGGTTCTAAAAACATACCTTAGTAGTCGAAGAAGATGCACGTTTTCTTGCCAAGGCAAATACAGTTAAATATTGAGAAATGTAAGCAAAAAATAGCTAGAAAAGTCTCCATGACGAATATCAGATCCATAGAATTCAGTGTTTCTATATAAGCACAAAGGTGCTCCAATCTCAGGTAAAATGCCATGAATGTAAACATGGACATTTGCACTACATGTTTTAACAAGAAAATTTCTGGAAAACAGCATGACGAGTAAAATATCAATGATTTTCGGACACCCTGTATGATAACTGTTTCGCTGTTTTTGCTTCAACCTAGGACTATATCTGGAGATTCGTATCTGTAGCCTGTCCTAGCACGATCAGATCAGATTAAGATTGATTTAGGGTTAGTGTTCCGATATAGGCTTGCTGTTTAGTGGTAGAATTGTTGATTAGGGTCAGGTTCGCATTAGGAATAGGATTTTTATAGGGCTAGGGTCATGGATAGGGATAGAGATACGGCTAGGTCCGAGGGTTAGATATGGGTTTAAAATAGAGTTACAGATCAAGTTAGGGTTCCGGCTTGAGTTAGGATAGAGTGAGGCCACACAGGATGCTGTAGAGGCCCATAGACAACGTGTACACAAAGACTAGGTTTTATTTTACACGTGACTATAGGCCTTACGTGCGCCTTAAAGCTTAAGCAAAATGCCTAGCCTAGGCCTATACTGTATTTACACGTATAGGCCTATGTACGTTATTTACGGCAAGGAAATCACCAACAAAATGTGCATGTGGGTCTAATTAACTAAGTGGCATGTCTATATGATCATCAACATTGATTTTTCATCATCATTAAGCTTTCTATATGTATACGCAGGCAAGCGAAGTTTGTTGAATTTAGAAGCCCTGAAATCATAGAAACCAGCCGTAAACCCAATACTAATGCCACAAGTCCCCCCCTCAACCCGTTACTACATCAACGGGTTCTAAAAACATACCTTAGTAGTCGAAGAAGATGCACGTTTTCTTGCCAGGGCAAATACAGTTAAATATTGAGAAATGTAAGCCAAAAATAGCTAGAAAAGTCTCCATGACGAATATCAGATCCATAGAATTCAGTGTTTCTATAGGTTAAATACCACTAATTATGTATTACACGTGTTTCAATGGGAAAATGCCTAATTTCGGGTGGAATTTTCTCATATTCAGAACTCTCACAGTTCAATGCAACCAATATCAGGTGAAACTATATGATTTAGATGCCAAATGATCAAAAATTCAACATAGGTTGACCTGAGACTTTTCTTGTTTTAACGCACTGAACCGTAAACACCTTAAAATGACAGTGCTCCCTCGAAGCTGAAAGTTACAATATGATAAGGCGACTATTTACTAAAAACCGAAGCCGTGCGTATGAATTTTGGTACTATTACATCAAAAATGTCGTATAATGAGAGAAAATGTACCATTTTGAAGCATTAAACTCTAAAAAGTACTTTTTGGCTATATAACTTGATCAATTTCAGCGATTTTAATGCAGTCTTTTCGAATGCCATGAAAACAAATAGTTCCTCATCGTATTTCAATGTATCGCCCAGGCCTATTTAGTGGTATTTAACCTATATAAGCACAAAGGTGCTCCAATCTCAGGTAAATGCCATGAATGTAAACATGGACATTTGCACTACATGTTTTAACAAGAAAATTTCTGGAAAACAGCATGACGAGTAAAATATCAATGATTTTCGGACACCCTGTGTATGATAACTGTTTCGCTGTTTTTGCTTCAACCTAGGACTATATCTGGAGATTCGTATCTGTAGCCTGTCCTAGCACGATCAGATCAGATTAAGATTGATTTAGGGTTAGTGTTCCGATATAGGCTTGCTGTTTAGTGTTAGAATTGTTGATTAGGGTCAGGTTCGCATTAGGAATAGGATTTTTATAGGGCTAGGGTCATGGATAGGGATAGAGATACGGCTAGGTCCGAGGGTTAGATATGGGTTTAAAATAGAGTTACAGATCAAGTTAGGGTTCCGGCTTGAGTTAGGATAGAGTGAGGCCACACAGGATGCTGTAGAGGCCCATAGACAACGTGTACACAAAGACTAGGTTTTATTTTACACGTGACTATAGGCCTTACGTGCGCCTTAAAGCTTAAGCAAAATGCCTAGCCTAGGCCTATACTGTATTTACACGTATAGGCCTATGTACGTTATTTACGGCAAGGAAATCACCAACAAAATGTGCATGTGGGTCTAATTAACAAAGTGGCATGTCTATATGATCATCAACATTGATTTTTCATCATCATTAAGCTTTCTATATGTATACGCAGGCAAGCGAAGTTTGTTGAATTTAGAAGCCCTGAAATCACAGAAACCAGCCGTAAACCCAATACTAATGCCACAAATCCCCCCCCCCTCAACCCGTTACTACATCAACGGGTTCTAAAAACATACCTTAGTAGTCGAAGAAGATGCACGTTTTCTTGCCAGGGCAAATACAGTTAAATATTGAGAAATGTAAGCCAAAATAGCTAGAAAAGTCTCCATGACGAATATCAGATCCATAGAATTCAGTGTTTCTATAGGTTAAATACCACTAATTATGTATTACACGTGTTTCAATGGGAAAATGCCTAATTTCGGGTGGAATTTTCTCATATTCAGAACTCTCACAGTTCAATGCAACCAATATCAGGTGAAACTATATGATTTAGATGCCAAATGATCAAAAATTCAACATAGGTTGACCTGAGACTTTTCTTGTTTTAACGCACTGAACCGTAAACACCTTAAAATGACAGTGCTCCCTCGAAGCTGAAAGTTACAATATGATAAGGCGACTATTTACTAAAAACCGAAGCCGTGCGTATGAATTTTGGTACTATTACATCAAAAATGTCGTATAATGAGAGAAAATGTACCATTTTGAAGCATTAAACTCTAAAAAGTACTTTTTGGCTATATAACTTGATCAATTTCAGCGATTTTAATGCAGTCTTTTCGAATGCCATGAAAACAAATAGTTCCTCATCGTATTTCAATGTATCGCCCAGGCCTATTTAGTGGTATTTAACCTATATAAGCACAAAGGTGCTCCAATCTCGGGTAAAATGCCATGAATGTAAACATGGACATTTGCACTACATGTTTTAACAAGAAAATTTCTGGAAAACAGCATGACGAGTAAAATATCAATGATTTTCGGACACCCTGTATGATAACTGTTTCGCTGTTTTTGCTTCAACCTAGGACTATATCTGGAGATTCGTATCTGTAGCCTGTCCTAGCACGATCAGATCAGATTAAGATTGATTTAGGGTTAGTGTTCCGATATAGGCTTGCTGTTTAGTGTTAGAATTGTTGATTAGGGTCAGGTTCGCATTAGGAATAGGATTTTTATAGGGCTAGGGTCATGGATAGGGATAGAGATACGGCTAGGTCCGAGGGTTAGATATGGGTTTAAAATAGAGTTACAGATCAAGTTAGGGTTCCGGCTTGAGTTAGGATAGAGTGAGGCCACACAGGATGCTGTAGAGGCCATAGACAACGTGTACACAAAGACTAGGTTTTATTTTACACGTGACTATAGGCCTTACGTGCGCCTTAAAGCTTAAGCAAAATGCCTAGCCTAGGCCTATACTGTATTTACACGTATAGGCCTATGTACGTTATTTACGGCAAGGAAATCACCAACAAAATGTGCATGTGGGTCTAATTAACAAAGTGGCATGTCTATATGATCATCAACATTGATTTTTCATCATCATTAAGCTTTCTATATGTATACGCAGGCAAGCGAAGTTTGTTGAATTTAGAAGCCCTGAAATCACAGAAACCAGCCGTAAACCCAATACTAATGCCACAAGTCCCCCCCCTCAACCCGTTACTACATCAACGGGTTCTAAAAACATACCTTAGTAGTCGAAGAAGATGCACGTTTTCTTGCCAGGGCAAATACAGTTAAATATTGAGAAATGTAAGCCAAAAATAGCTAGAAAAGTCTCCATGACGAATATCAGATCCATAGAATTCAGTGTTTCTATAGGTTAAATACCACTAATTATGTATTACACGTGTTTCAATGGGAAAATGCCTAATTTCGGGTGGAATTTTCTCATATTCAGAACTCTCACAGTTCAATGCAACCAATATCAGGTGAAACTATATGATTTAGATGCCAAATGATCAAAAAATTCAACATAGGTTGACCTGAGACTTTTCTTGTTTTAACGCACTGAACCGTAAACACCTTAAAATGACAGTGCTCCCTCGAAGCTGAAAGTTACAATATGATAAGGCGACTATTTACTAAAACCGAAGCCGTGCGTATGAATTTTGGTACTATTACATCAAAAATGTCGTATAATGAGAGAAAATGTACCATTTTGAAGCATTAAACTCTAAAAAGTACTTTTTGGCTATATAACTTGATCAATTTCAGCGATTTTAATGCAGTCTTTTCGAATGCCATGAAAACAAATAGTTCCTCATCGTATTTCAATGTATCGCCCAGGCCTATTTAGTGGTATTTAACCTATATAAGCACAAAGGTTCTCCAATGTCGGATAAATGCCAAAAATGTAAACATGGACATTTGCACTACATGTTTTAACAAGAAAATTTCTGGAAAACAGCATGACGAGTAAAATATCAATGATTTTCGGACACCCTGTATGATAACTGTTTCGCTGTTTTTGCTTCAACCTAGGACTATATCTGGAGATTCGTATCTGTAGCCTGTCCTAGCACGATCAGATCAGATTAAGATTGATTTAGGGTTAGTGTTCCGATATAGGCTTGCTGTTTAGTGTTAGAATTGTTGATTAGGGTCAGGTTCGCATTAGGAATAGGATTTTTATAGGGCTAGGGTCATGGATAGGGATAGAGATACGGCTAGGTCCGAGGGTTAGATATGGGTTTAAAATAGAGTTACAGATCAAGTTAGGGTTCCGGCTTGAGTTAGGATAGAGTGAGGCCACACAGGATGCTGTAGAGGCCCATAGACAACGTGTACACAAAGACTAGGTTTTATTTTACACGTGACTATAGGCCTTACGTGCGCCTTAAAGCTTAAGCAAAATGCCTAGCCTAGGCCTATACTGTATTTACACGTATAGGCCTATGTACGTTATTTACGGCAAGGAAATCACCAACAAAATGTGCATGTGGGTCTAATTAACAAAGTGGCATGTCTATATGATCATCAACATTGATTTTTCATCATCATTAAGCTTTCTATATGTATACGCAGGCAAGCGAAGTTTGTTGAATTTAGAAGCCCTGAAATCACAGAAACCAGCCGTAAACCCAATACTAATGCCACAAGTCCCCCCCCCCAACCCGTTACTACATCAACGGGTTCTAAAAACATACCTTAGTAGTCGAAGAAGATGCACGTTTTCTTGCCAGGGCAAATACAGTTAAATATTGAGAAATGTAAGCCAAAAATAGCTAGAAAAGTCTCCATGACGAATATCAGATCCATAGAATTCAGTGTTTCTATAGGTTAAATACCACTAATTATGTATTACACGTGTTTCAATGGGAAAATGCCTAATTTCGGGTGGAATTTTCTCATATTCAGAACTCTCACAGTTCAATGCAACCAATATCAGGTGAAACTATATGATTTAGATGCCAAATGATCAAAAATTCAACATAGGTTGACCTGAGACTTTTCTTGTTTTAACGCACTGAACCGTAAACACCTTAAAATGACAGTGCTCCCTCGAAGCTGAAAGTTACAATATGATAAGGCGACTATTTACTAAAAACCGAAGCCGTGCGTATGAATTTTGGTACTATTACATCAAAAATGTCGTATAATGAGAGAAAATGTACCATTTTGAAGCATTAAACTCTAAAAAGTACTTTTTGGCTATATAACTTGATCAATTTCAGCGATTTTAATGCAGTCTTTTCGAATGCCATGAAAACAAATAGTTCCTCATCGTATTTCAATGTATCGCCCAGGCCTATTTAGTGGTATTTAACCTATATAAGCACAAAGGTGCTCCAATCTCGGGTAAAATGCCATGAATGTAAACATGGACATTTGCACTACATGTTTTAACAAGAAAATTTCTGGAAAACAGCATGACGAGTAAAATATCAATGATTTTCGGACACCCTGTATGATAACTGTTTCGCTGTTTTTGCTTCAACCTAGGACTATATCTGGAGATTCGTATCTGTAGCCTGTCCTAGCACGATCAGATCAGATTAAGATTGATTTAGGGTTAGTGTTCCGATATAGGCTTGCTGTTTAGTGTTAGAATTGTTGATTAGGGTCAGGTTCGCATTAGGAATAGGATTTTTATAGGGCTAGGGTCATGGATAGGGATAGAGATACGGCTAGGTCCGAGGGTTAGATATGGGTTTAAAATAGAGTTACAGATCAAGTTAGGGTTCCGGCTTGAGTTAGGATAGAGTGAGGCCACACAGGATGCTGTAGAGGCCCATAGACAACGTGTACACAAAGACTAGGTTTTATTTTACACGTGACTATAGGCCTTACGTGCGCCTTAAAGCTTAAGCAAAATGCCTAGCCTAGGCCTATACTGTATTTACACGTATAGGCCTATGTACGTTATTTACGGCAAGGAAATCACCAACAAAATGTGCATGTGGGTCTAATTAACAAAGTGGCATGTCTATATGATCATCAACATTGATTTTTCATCATCATTAAGCTTTCTATATGTATACGCAGGCAAGCGAAGTTTGTTGAATTTAGAAGCCCTGAAATCACAGAAACCAGCCGTAAACCCAATACTAATGCCACAAGTCCCCCCCCCCCCTCAACCCGTTACTACATCAACGGGTTCTAAAAACATACCTTAGTAGTCGAAGAAGATGCACGTTTTCTTGCCAGGGCAAATACAGTTAAATATTGAGAAATGTAAGCCAAAAATAGCTAGAAAAGTCTCCATGACGAATATCAGATCCATAGAATTCAGTGTTTCTATAGGTTAAATACCACTAATTATGTATTACACGTGTTTCAATGGGAAAATGCCTAATTTCGGGTGGAATTTTCTCATATTCAGAACTCTCACAGTTCAATGCAACCAATATCAGGTGAAACTATATGATTTAGATGCCAAATGATCAAAAATTCAACATAGGTTGACCTGAGACTTTTCTTGTTTTAACGCACTGAACCGTAAACACCTTAAAATGACAGTGCTCCCTCGAAGCTGAAAGTTACAATATGATAAGGCGACTATTTACTAAAAACCGAAGCCGTGCGTATGAATTTTTGGTACTATTACATCAAAATGTCGTATAATGAGAGAAAATGTACCATTTTGAAGCATTAAACTCTAAAAAGTACTTTTTGGCTATATAACTTGATCAATTTCAGCGATTTTAATGCAGTCTTTTCGAATGCCATGAAAACAAATAGTTCCTCATCGTATTTCAATGTATCGCCCAGGCCTATTTAGTGGTATTTAACCTATATAAGCACAAAGGTGCTCCAATCTCGGGTAAAATGCCATGAATGTAAACATGGACATTTGCACTACATGTTTTAACAAGAAAATTTCTGGAAAACAGCATGACGAGTAAAATATCAATGATTTTCGGACACCCTGTATGATAACTGTTTCGCTGTTTTTGCTTCAACCTAGGACTATATCTGGAGATTCGTATCTGTAGCCTGTCCTAGCACGATCAGATCAGATTAAGATTGATTTAGGGTTAGTGTTCCGATATAGGCTTGCTGTTTAGTGTTAGAATTGTTGATTAGGGTCAGGTTCGCATTAGGAATAGGATTTTTATAGGGCTAGGGTCATGGATAGGGATAGAGATACGGCTAGGTCCGAGGGTTAGATATGGGTTTAAAATAGAGTTACAGATCAAGTTAGGGTTCCGGCTTGAGTTAGGATAGAGTGAGGCCACACAGGATGCTGTAGAGGCCCATAGACAACGTGTACACAAAGACTAGGTTTTATTTTACACGTGACTATAGGCCTTACGTGCGCCTTAAAGCTTAAGCAAAATGCCTAGCCTAGGCCTATACTGTATTTACACGTATAGGCCTATGTACGTTATTTACGGCAAGGAAATCACCAACAAAATGTGCATGTGGGTCTAATTAACAAAGTGGCATGTCTATATGATCATCAACATTGATTTTTCATCATCATTAAGCTTTCTATATGTATACGCAGGCAAGCGAAGTTTGTTGAATTTAGAAGCCCTGAAATCACAGAAACCAGTCGTAAACCCAATACTAATGCCACAAGTCCCCCCCTCAACCCGTTACTACATCAACGGGTTCTAAAAACATACCTTAGTAGTCGAAGAAGATGCACGTTTTCTTGCCAGGGCAAATACAGTTAAATATTGAGAAATGTAAGCCAAAAATAGCTAGAAAAGTCTCCATGACGAATATCAGATCCATAGAATTCAGTGTTTCTATAGGTTAAATACCACTAATTATGTATTACACGTGTTTCAATGGGAAAATGCCTAATTTCGGGTGGAATTTTCTCATATTCAGAACTCTCACAGTTCAATGCAACCAATATCAGGTGAAACTATATGATTTAGATGCCAAATGATCAAAAATTCAACATAGGTTGACCTGAGACTTTTCTTGTTTTAACGCACTGAACCGTAAACACCTTAAAATGACAGTGCTCCCTCGAAGCTGAAAGTTACAATATGATAAGGCGACTATTTACTAAAAACCGAAGCCGTGCGTATGAATTTTGGTACTATTACATCAAAAATGTCGTATAATGAGAGAAAATGTACCATTTTGAAGCATTAAACTCTAAAAAGTACTTTTTGGCTATATAACTTGATCAATTTCAGCGATTTTAATGCAGTCTTTTCGAATGCCATGAAAACAAATAGTTCCTCATCGTATTTCAATGTATCGCCCAGGCCTATTTAGTGGTATTTAACCTATATAAGCACAAAGGTGCTCCAATCTCGGGTAAATGCCATGAATGTAAACATGGACATTTGCACTACATGTTTTAACAAGAAAATTTCTGGAAAACAGCATGACGAGTAAAATATCAATGATTTTCGGACACCCTGTATGATAACTGTTTCGCTGTTTTTGCTTCAACCTAGGACTATATCTGGAGATTCGTATCTGTAGCCTGTCCTAGCACGATCAGATCAGATTAAGATTGATTTAGGGTTAGTGTTCCGATATAGGCTTGCTGTTTAGTGTTAGAATTGTTGATTAGGGTCAGGTTCGCATTAGGAATAGGATTTTTATAGGGCTAGGGTCATGGATAGGGATAGAGATACGGCTAGGTCCGAGGGTTAGATATGGGTTTAAAATAGAGTTACAGATCAAGTTAGGGTTCCGGCTTGAGTTAGGATAGAGTGAGGCCACACAGGATGCTGTAGAGGCCCATAGACAACGTGTACACAAAGACTAGGTTTTATTTTACACGTGACTATAGGCCTTACGTGCGCCTTAAAGCTTAAGCAAAATGCCTAGCCTAGGCCTATACTGTATTTACACGTATAGGCCTATGTACGATATTTACGGCAAGGAAATCACCAACAAAATGTGCATGTGGGTCTAATTAACAAAGTGGCATGTCTATATGATCATCAACATTGATTTTTCATCATCATTAAGCTTTCTATATGTATACGCAGGCAAGCGAAGTTTGTTGAATTTAGAAGCCCTGAAATCACAGAAACCAGCCGTAAACCCAATACTAATGCCACAAGTCCCCCCCCTCAACCCGTTACTACATCAACGGGTTCTAAAAACATACCTTAGTAGTCGAAGAAGATGCACGTTTTCTTGCCAGGGCAAATACAGTTAAATATTGAGAAATGTAAGCCAAAAATAGCTAGAAAAGTCTCCATGACGAATATCAGATCCATAGAATTCAGTGTTTCTATAGGTTAAATACCACTAATTATGTATTACACGTGTTTCAATGGGAAAATGCCTAATTTCGGGTGGAATTTTCTCATATTCAGAACTCTCACAGTTCAATGCAACCAATATCAGGTGAAACTATATGATTTAGATGCCAAATGATCAAAAATTCAACATAGGTTGACCTGAGACTTTTCTTGTTTTAACGCACTGAACCGTAAACACCTTAAAATGACAGTGCTCCCTCGAAGCTGAAAGTTACAATATGATAAGGCGACTATTTACTAAAAACCGAAGCCGTGCGTATGAATTTTGGTACTATTACATCAAAAATGTCGTATAATGAGAGAAAATGTACCATTTTGAAGCATTAAACTCTAAAAAGTACTTTTTGGCTATATAACTTGATCAATTTCAGCGATTTTAATGCAGTCTTTTCGAATGCCATGAAAACAAATAGTTCCTCATCGTATTTCAATGTATCGCCCAGGCCTATTTAGTGGTATTTAACCTATATAAGCACAAAGGTGCTCCAATCTCGGGTAAATGCCATGAATGTAAACATGGACATTTGCACTACATGTTTTAACAAGAAAATTTCTGGAAAACAGCATGACGAGTAAAATATCAATGATTTTCGGACACCCTGTATGATAACTGTTTCGCTGTTTTTGCTTCAACCTAGGACTATATCTGGAGATTCGTATCTGTAGCCTGTCCTAGCACGATCAGATCAGATTAAGATTGATTTAGGGTTAGTGTTCCGATATAGGCTTGCTGTTTAGTGTTAGAATTGTTGATTAGGGTCAGGTTCGCATTAGGAATAGGATTTTTATAGGGCTAGGGTCATGGATAGGGATAGAGATACGGCTAGGTCCGAGGGTTAGATATGGGTTTAAAATAGAGTTACAGATCAAGTTAGGGTTCCGGCTTGAGTTAGGATAGAGTGAGGCCACACAGGATGCTGTAGAGGCCCATAGACAACGTGTACACAAAGACTAGGTTTTATTTTACACGTGACTATAGGCCTTACGTGCGCCTTAAAGCTTAAGCAAAATGCCTAGCCTAGGCCTATACTGTATTTACACGTATAGGCCTATGTACGTTATTTACGGCAAGGAAATCACCAACAAAATGTGCATGTGGGTCTAATTAACAAAGTGGCATGTCTATATGATCATCAACATTGATTTTTCATCATCATTAAGCTTTCTATATGTATACGCAGGCAAGCGAAGTTTGTTGAATTTAGAAGCCCTGAAATCACAGAAACCAGTCGTAAACCCAATACTAATGCCACAAGTCCCCCCCCCCCTCAACCCGTTACTACATCAACGGGTTCTAAAAACATACCTTAGTAGTCGAAGAAGATGCACGTTTTCTTGCCAGGGCAAATACAGTTAAATATTGAGAAATGTAAGCCAAAAATAGCTAGAAAAGTCTCCATGACGAATATCAGATCCATAGAATTCAGTGTTTCTATAGGTTAAATACCACTAATTATGTATTACACGTGTTTCAATGGGAAAATGCCTAATTTCGGGTGGAATTTTCTCATATTCAGAACTCTCACAGTTCAATGCAACCAATATCAGGTGAAACTATATGAATTAGATGCCAAATGATCAAAAATTCAACATAGGTTGACCTGAGACTTTTCTTGTTTTAACGCACTGAACCGTAAACACCTTAAAATGACAGTGCTCCCTCGAAGCTGAAAGTTACAATATGATAAGGCGACTATTTACTAAAAACCGAAGCCGTGCGTATGAATTTTGGTACTATTACATCAAAAATGTCGTATAATGAGAGAAAATGTACCATTTTGAAGCATTAAACTCTAAAAAGTACTTTTTTGGCTATATAACTTGATCAATTTCAGCGATTTTAATGCAGTCTTTTCGAATGCCATGAAAACAAATAGTTCCTCATCGTATTTCAATGTATCGCCCAGGCCTATTTAGTGGTATTTAACCTATATAAGCACAAAGGTGCTCCAATCTCGGGTAAAATGCCATGAATGTAAACATGGACATTTGCACTACATGTTTTAACAAGAAAATTTCTGGAAAACAGCATGACGAGTAAAATATCAATGATTTTCGGACACCCTGTATGATAACTGTTTCGCTGTTTTTGCTTCAACCTAGGACTATATCTGGAGATTCGTATCTGTAGCCTGTCCTAGCACGATCAGATCAGATTAAGATTGATTTAGGGTTAGTGTTCCGATATAGGCTTGCTGTTTAGTGTTAGAATTGTTGATTAGGGTCAGGTTCGCATTAGGAATAGGATTTTTATAGGGCTAGGGTCATGGATAGGGATAGAGATACGGCTAGGTCCGAGGGTTAGATATGGGTTTAAAATAGAGTTACAGATCAAGTTAGGGTTCCGGCTTGAGTTAGGATAGAGTGAGGCCACACAGGATGCTGTAGAGGCCCATAGACAACGTGTACACAAAGACTAGGTTTTATTTTACACGTGACTATAGGCCTTACGTGCGCCTTAAAGCTTAAGCAAAATGCCTAGCCTAGGCCTATACTGTATTTACACGTATAGGCCTATGTACGTTATTTACGGCAAGGAAATCACCAACAAAATGTGCATGTGGGTCTAATTAACAAAGTGGCATGTCTATATGATCATCAACATTGATTTTTCATCATCATTAAGCTTTCTATATGTATACGCAGGCAAGCGAAGTTTGTTGAATTTAGAAGCCCTGAAATCACAGAAACCAGCCGTAAACCCAATACTAATGCCACAAGTCCCCCCCCCTCAACCCGTTACTACATCAACGGGTTCTAAAAACATACCTTAGTAGTCGAAGAAGATGCACGTTTTCTTGCCAGGGCAAATACAGTTAAATATTGAGAAATGTAAGCCAAAAATAGCTAGAAAAGTCTCCATGACGAATATCAGATCCATAGAATTCAGTGTTTCTATAGGTTAAATACCACTAATTATGTATTACACGTGTTTCAATGGGAAAATGCCTAATTTCGGGTGGAATTTTCTCATATTCAGAACTCTCACAGTTCAATGCAACCAATATCAGGTGAAACTATATGATTTAGATGCCAAATGATCAAAAATTCAACATAGGTTGACCTGAGACTTTTCTTGTTTTAACGCACTGAACCGTAAACACCTTAAAATGACAGTGCTCCCTCGAAGCTGAAAGTTACAATATGATAAGGCGACTATTTACTAAAAACCGAAGCCGTGCGTATGAATTTTGGTACTATTACATCAAAAATGTCGTATAATGAGAGAAAATGTACCATTTTGAAGCATTAAACTCTAAAAAGTACTTTTTGGCTATATAACTTGATCAATTTCAGCGATTTTAATGCAGTCTTTTCGAATGCCATGAAAACAAATAGTTCCTCATCGTATTTCAATGTATCGCCCAGGCCTATTTAGTGGTATTTAACCTATATAAGCACAAAGGTGCTCCAATCTCAGGTAAAATGCCATGAATGTAAACATGGACATTTGCACTACATGTTTTAACAAGAAAATTTCTGGAAAACAGCATGACGAGTAAAATATCAATGATTTTCGGACACCCTGTATGATAACTGTTTCGCTGTTTTTGCTTCAACCTAGGACTATATCTGGAGATTCGTATCTGTAGCCTGTCCTAGCACGATCAGATCAGATTAAGATTGATTTAGGGTTAGTGTTCCGATATAGGCTTGCTGTTTAGTGTTAGAATTGTTGATTAGGGTCAGGTTCGCATTAGGAATAGGATTTTTATAGGGCTAGGGTCATGGATAGGGATAGAGATACGGCTAGGTCCGAGGGTTAGATATGGGTTTAAAATAGAGTTACAGATCAAGTTAGGGTTCCGGCTTGAGTTAGGATAGAGTGAGGCCACACAGGATGCTGTAGGCCCATAGACAACGTGTACACAAAGACTAGGTTTTATTTTACACGTGACTATAGGCCTTACGTGCGCCTTAAAGCTTAAGCAAAATGCCTAGCCTAGGCCTATACTGTATTTACACGTATAGGCCTATGTACGTTATTTACGGCAAGGAAATCACCAACAAAATGTGCATGTGGGTCTAATTAACAAAGTGGCATGTCTATATGATCATCAACATTGATTTTTCATCATCATTAAGCTTTCTATATGTATACGCAGGCAAGCGAAGTTTGTTGAATTTAGAAGCCCTGAAATCACAGAAACCAGCCGTAAACCCAATACTAATGCCACAAGTCCCCCCCTCAACCCGTTACTACATCAACGGGTTCTAAAAACATACCTTAGTAGTCGAAGAAGATGCACGTTTTCTTGCCAGGGCAAATACAGTTAAATATTGAGAAATGTAAGCCAAAAATAGCTAGAAAAGTCTCCATGACGAATATCAGATCCATAGAATTCAGTGTTTCTATAGGTTAAATACCACTAATTATGTATTACACGTGTTTCAATGGGAAAATGCCTAATTTCGGGTGGAATTTTCTCATATTCAGAACTCTCACAGTTCAATGCAACCAATATCAGGTGAAACTATATGATTTAGATGCCAAATGATCAAAAATTCAACATAGGTTGACCTGAGACTTTTCTTGTTTTAACGCACTGAACCGTAAACACCTTAAAATGACAGTGCTCCCTCGAAGCTGAAAGTTACAATATGATAAGGCGACTATTTACTAAAACCGAAGCCGTGCGTATGAATTTTGGTACTATTACATCAAAAATGTCGTATAATGAGAGAAAATGTACCATTTTGAAGCATTAAACTCTAAAAAGTACTTTTTTTTTTTTATAACTTGATCAATTTCAGCGATTTTAATGCAGTCTTTTCGAATGCCATGAAAACAAATAGTTCCTCATCGTATTTCAATGTATCGCCCAGGCCTATTTAGTGGTATTTAACCTATATAAGCACAAAGGTGCTCCAATCTCGGTAAATGCCATGAATGTAAACATGGACATTTGCACTACATGTTTTAACAAGAAAATTTCTGGAAAACAGCATGACGAGTAAAATATCAATGATTTTCGGACACCCTGTATGATAACTGTTTCGCTGTTTTTGCTTCAACCTAGGACTATATCTGGAGATTCGTATCTGTAGCCTGTCCTAGCACGATCAGATCAGATTAAGATTGATTTAGGGTTAGTGTTCCGATATAGGCTTGCTGTTTAGTGTTAGAATTGTTGATTAGGGTCAGGTTCGCATTAGGAATAGGATTTTTTATAGGGCTAGGGTCATGGATAGGGATAGAGATACGGCTAGGTCCGAGGGTTAGATATGGGTTTAAAATAGAGTTACAGATCAAGTTAGGGTTCCGGCTTGAGTTAGGATAGAGTGAGGCCACACAGGATGCTGTAGAGGCCCATAGACAACGTGTACAAAGTCTATGTTTTATTACACGTGACTATAGGCCTTACGTGCGCCTTAAAGCTTAAGCAAAATGCCTAGCCTAGGCCTATACTGTATTTACACGTATAGGCCTATGTACGTTATTTACGGCA
Organism: Amphiura filiformis; assembly: GCF_039555335.1. Classification (NCBI taxonomy): domain Eukaryota; kingdom Metazoa; phylum Echinodermata; class Ophiuroidea; order Amphilepidida; family Amphiuridae; genus Amphiura; species Amphiura filiformis. The sequence continues at coordinate 13,095,287 of NC_092638.1, forward strand.
AGGAAATCACCAACAAAATGTGCATGTGGGTCTAATTAACAAAGTGGCATGTCTATATGATCATCAACATTGATTGTTCATCATCATTAAGCTTTCTATATGTATACGCAGGCAAGCGAAGTTTGTTGAATTTAGAAGCCCTGAAATCACAGAAACCAGTCGTAAACCCAATACTAATGCCACAAGTCCCCCTCTCAACCCGTTACTACATCAACGGGTTCTAAAACATACCTTAGTAGTCGAAGAAGATGCACGTTTTCTTGCCAGGGCAAATACAGTTAAATATTGAGAAATGTAAGCCAAAATAGCTAGAAAAGTCTCCATGACGAATATCAGATCCATAGAATTCAGTGTTTCTATAGGTTAAATACCACTAATTATGTATTACACGTGTTTCAATGGGAAAATGCCTAATTTCGGGTGGAATTTTCTCATATTCAGAACTCTCACAGTTCAATGCAACCAATATCAGGTGAAACTATATGATTTAGATGCCAAATGATCAAAAATTCAACATAGGTTGACCTGAGACTTTTCTTGTTTTAACGCACTGAACCGTAAACACCTTAAAATGACAGTGCTCCCTCGAAGCTGAAAGTTACAATATGATAAGGCGACTATTTACTAAAAACCGAAGCCGTGCGTATGAATTTTGGTACTATTACATCAAAATGTCGTATAATGAGAGAAAATGTACCATTTTGAAGCATTAAACTCTAAAAAGTACTTTTTTTTTTTTTTTTCTTGATCAATTTCAGCGATTTTAATGCAGTCTTTTCGAATGCCATGAAAACAAATAGTTCCTCATCGTATTTCAATGTATCGCCCAGGCCTATTTAGTGGTATTTAACCTATATAAGCACAAAGGTGCTCCAATCTCGGGTAAAATGCCATGAATGTAAACATGGACATTTGCACTACATGTTTTAACAAGAAAATTTCTGGAAAACAGCATGACGAGTAAAATATCAATGATTTTCGGACACCCTGTATGATAACTGTTTCGCTGTTTTTGCTTCAACCTAGGACTATATCTGGAGATTCGTATCTGTAGCCTGTCCTAGCACGATCAGATCAGATTAAGATTGATTTAGGGTTAGTGTTCCGATATAGGCTTGCTGTTTAGTGTTAGAATTGTTGATTAGGGTCAGGTTCGCATTAGGAATAGGATTTTTATAGGGCTAGGGTCATGGATAGGGATAGAGATACGGCTAGGTCCGAGGGTTAGATATGGGTTTAAAATAGAGTTACAGATCAAGTTAGGGTTCCGGCTTGAGTTAGGATAGAGTGAGGCCACACAGGATGCTGTAGAGGCCCATAGACAACGTGTACACAAAGACTAGGTTTTATTTTACACGTGACTATAGGCCTTACGTGCGCCTTAAAGCTTAAGCAAAATGCCTAGCCTAGGCCTATACTGTATTTACACGTATAGGCCTATGTACGTTATTTACGGCAAGGAAATCACCAACAAAATGTGCATGTGGGTCTAATTAACAAAGTGGCATGTCTATATGAGCAGCAACATTGATTTTTCATCATCATTAAGCTTTCTATATGTATACGCAGGCAAGCGAAGTTTGTTGAATTTAGAAGCCCTGAAATCACAGAAACCAGCCGTAAACCCAATACTAATGCCACAAGTCCCCCCCTCAACCCGTTACTACATCAACGGGTTCTAAAAACATACCTTAGTAGTCGAAGAAGATGCACGTTTTCTTGCCAGGGCAAATACAGTTAAATATTGAGAAATGTAAGCCAAAATAGCTAGAAAAGTCTCCATGACGAATATCAGATCCATAGAATTCAGTGTTTCTATAGGTTAAATACCACTAATTATGTATTACACGTGTTTCAATGGGAAAATGCCTAATTTCGGGTGGAATTTTCTCATATTCAGAACTCTCACAGTTCAATGCAACCAATATCAGGTGAAACTATATGATTTAGATGCCAAATGATCAAAAATTCAACATAGGTTGACCTGAGACTTTTCTTGTTTTAACGCACTGAACCGTAAACACCTTAAAATGACAGTGCTCCCTCGAAGCTGAAAGTTACAATATGATAAGGCGACTATTTACTAAAAACCGAAGCCGTGCGTATGAATTTTGGTACAAAAAAATAAAAAATGTCGTATAATGAGAGAAAATGTACCATTTTGAAGCATTAAACTCTAAAAAGTACTTTTTGGCTATATAACTTGATCAATTTCAGCGATTTTAATGCAGTCTTTTCGAATGCCATGAAAACAAATAGTTCCTCATCGTATTTCAATGTATCGCCCAGGCCTATTTAGTGGTATTTAACCTATATAAGCACAAAGGTGCTCCAATCTCGGGTAAAATGCCATGAATGTAAACATGGACATTTGCACTACATGTTTTAACAAGAAAATTTCTGGAAAACAGCATGACGAGTAAAATATCAATGATTTTCGGACACCCTGTATGATAACTGTTTCGCTGTTTTTGCTTCAACCTAGGACTATATCTGGAGATTCGTATCTGTAGCCTGTCCTAGCACGATCAGATCAGATTAAGATTGATTTAGGGTTAGTGTTCCGATATAGGCTTGCTGTTTAGTGTTAGAATTGTTGATTAGGGTCAGGTTCGCATTAGGAATAGGATTTTTATAGGGCTAGGGTCATGGATAGGGATAGAGATACGGCTAGGTCCGAGGGTTAGATATGGGTTTAAAATAGAGTTACAGATCAAGTTAGGGTTCCGGCTTGAGTTAGGATAGAGTGAGGCCACACAGGATGCTGTAGAGGCCCATAGACAACGTGTACACAAAGACTAGGTTTTATTTTACACGTGACTATAGGCCTTACGTGCGCCTTAAAGCTTAAGCAAAATGCCTAGCCTAGGCCTATACTGTATTTACACGTATAGGCCTATGTACGTTATTTACGGCAAGGAAATCACCAACAAAATGTGCATGTGGGTCTAATTAACAAAGTGGCATGTCTATATGATCATCAACATTGATTTTTCATCATCATTAAGCTTTCTATATGTATACGCAGGCAAGCGAAGTTTGTTGAATTTAGAAGCCCTGAAATCACAGAAACCAGCCGTAAACCCAATACTAATGCCACAAGTCCCCCCCCTCAACCCGTTACTACATCAACGGGTTCTAAAACATACCTTAGTAGTCGAAGAAGATGCACGTTTTCTTGCCAGGGCAAATACAGTTAAATATTGAGAAATGTAAGCCAAAAATAGCTAGAAAAGTCTCCATGACGAATATCAGATCCATAGAATTCAGTGTTTCTATAGGTTAAATACCACTAATTATGTATTACACGTGTTTCAATGGGAAAATGCCTAATTTCGGGTGGAATTTTCTCATATTCAGAACTCTCACAGTTCAATGCAACCAATATCAGGTGAAACTATATGATTTAGATGCCAAATGATCAAAAATTCAACATAGGTTGACCTGAGACTTTTCTTGTTTTAACGCACTGAACCGTAAACACCTTAAAATGACAGTGCTCCCTCGAAGCTGAAAGTTACAATATGATAAGGCGACTATTTACTAAAAACCGAAGCCGTGCGTATGAATTTTGGTACTATTACATCAAAAATGTCGTATAATGAGAGAAAATGTACCATTTTGAAGCATTAAACTCTAAAAAGTACTTTTTTGGCTATATAACTTGATCAATTTCAGCGATTTTAATGCAGTCTTTTCGAATGCCATGAAAACAAATAGTTCCTCATCGTATTTCAATGTATCGCCCAGGCCTATTTAGTGGTATTTAACCTATATAAGCACAAAGGTGCTCCAATCTCGGGTAAAATGCCATGAATGTAAACATGGACATTTGCACTACATGTTTTAACAAGAAAATTTCTGGAAAACAGCATGACGAGTAAAATATCAATGATTTTCGGACACCCTGTATGATAACTGTTTCGCTGTTTTTGCTTCAACCTAGGACTATATCTGGAGATTCGTATCTGTAGCCTGTCCTAGCACGATCAGATCAGATTAAGATTGATTTAGGGTTAGTGTTCCGATATAGGCTTGCTGTTTAGTGTTAGAATTGTTGATTAGGGTCAGGTTCGCATTAGGAATAGGATTTTTATAGGGCTAGGGTCATGGATAGGGATAGAGATACGGCTAGGTCCGAGGGTTAGATATGGGTTTAAAATAGAGTTACAGATCAAGTTAGGGTTCCGGCTTGAGTTAGGATAGAGTGAGGCCACACAGGATGCTGTAGAGGCCCATAGACAACGTGTACACAAAGACTAGGTTTTATTTTACACGTGACTATAGGCCTTACGTGCGCCTTAAAGCTTAAGCAAAATGCCTAGCCTAGGCCTATACTGTATTTACACGTATAGGCCTATGTACGTTATTTACGGCAAGGAAATCACCAACAAAATGTGCATGTGGGTCTAATTAACAAAGTGGCATGTCTATATGATCATCAACATTGATTTTTCATCATCATTAAGCTTTCTATATGTATACGCAGGCAAGCGAAGTTTGTTGAATTTAGAAGCCCTGAAATCACAGAAACCAGCCGTAAACCCAATACTAATGCCACAAGTCCCCCCCCTCAACCCGTTACTACATCAACGGGTTCTAAAAACATACCTTAGTAGTCGAAGAAGATGCACGTTTTCTTGCCAGGGCAAATACAGTTAAATATTGAGAAATGTAAGCCAAAAATAGCTAGAAAAGTCTCCATGACGAATATCAGATCCATAGAATTCAGTGTTTCTATAGGTTAAATACCACTAATTATGTATTACACGTGTTTCAATGGGAAAATGCCTAATTTCGGGTGGAATTTTCTCATATTCAGAACTCTCACAGTTCAATGCAACCAATATCAGGTGAAACTATATGATTTAGATGCCAAATGATCAAAAATTCAACATAGGTTGACCTGAGACTTTTCTTGTTTTAACGCACTGAACCGTAAACACCTTAAAATGACAGTGCTCCCTCGAAGCTGAAAGTTACAATATGATAAGGCGACTATTTACTAAAACCGAAGCCGTGCGTATGAATTTTGGTACTATTACATCAAAAATGTCGTATAATGAGAGAAAATGTACCATTTTGAAGCATTAAACTCTAAAAAGTACTTTTTGGCTATATAACTTGATCAATTTCAGCGATTTTAATGCAGTCTTTTCGAATGCCATGAAAACAAATAGTTCCTCATCGTATTTCAATGTATCGCCCAGGCCTATTTAGTGGTATTTAACCTATATAAGCACAAAGGTGCTCCAATCTCGGGTAAATGCCATGAATGTAAACATGGACATTTGCACTACATGTTTTAACAAGAAAATTTCTGGAAAACAGCATGACGAGTAAAATATCAATGATTTTCGGACACCCTGTATGATAACTGTTTCGCTGTTTTTGCTTCAACCTAGGACTATATCTGGAGATTCGTATCTGTAGCCTGTCCTAGCACGATCAGATCAGATTAAGATTGATTTAGGGTTAGTGTTCCGATATAGGCTTGCTGTTTAGTGTTAGAATTGTTGATTAGGGTCAGGTTCGCATTAGGAATAGGATTTTTATAGGGCTAGGGTCATGGATAGGGATAGAGATACGGCTAGGTCCGAGGGTTAGATATGGGTTTAAAATAGAGTTACAGATCAAGTTAGGGTTCCGGCTTGAGTTAGGATAGAGTGAGGCCACACAGGATGCTGTAGAGGCCCATAGACAACGTGTACACAAAGACTAGGTTTTATTTTACACGTGACTATAGGCCTTACGTGCGCCTTAAAGCTTAAGCAAAATGCCTAGCCTAGGCCTATACTGTATTTACACGTATAGGCCTATGTACGTTATTTACGGCAAGGAAATCACCAACAAAATGTGCATGTGGGTCTAATTAACAAAGTGGCATGTCTATATGATCATCAACATTGATTTTTTATCATCATTAAGCTTTCTATATGTATACGCAGGCAAGCGAAGGTTGTTGAATTTAGAAGCCCTGAAATCACAGAAACCAGCCGTAAACCCAATACTAATGCCACAAGTCCCCCCCCTCAACCCGTTACTACATCAACGGGTTCTAAAAACATACCTTAGTAGTCGAAGAAGATGCACGTTTTCTTGCCAGGGCAAATACAGTTAAATATTGAGAAATGTAAGCCAAAAATAGCTAGAAAAGTCTCCATGACGAATATCAGATCCATAGAATTCAGTGTTTCTATAGGTTAAATACCACTAATTATGTATTACACGTGTTTCAATGGGAAAATGCCTAATTTCGGGTGGAATTTTCTCATATTCAGAACTCTCACAGTTCAATGCAACCAATATCAGGTGAAACTATATGATTTAGATGCCAAATGATCAAAAATTCAACATAGGTTGACCTGAGACTTTTCTTGTTTTAACGCACTGAACCGTAAACACCTTAAAATGACAGTGCTCCCTCGAAGCTGAAAGTTACAATATGATAAGACTACTACTAAAAACCGAAGCCGTGCGTATGAATTTTGGTACTATTACATCAAAAATGTCGTATAATGAGAGAAAATGTACCATTTTGAAGCATTAAACTCTAAAAAGTACTTTTTTGGCTATATAACTTGATCAATTTCAGCGATTTTAATGCAGTCTTTTCGAATGCCATGAAAACAAATAGTTCCTCATCGTATTTCAATGTATCGCCCAGGCCTATTTAGTGGTATTTAACCTATATAAGCACAAAGGTGCTCCAATCTCGGGTAAATGCCATGAATGTAAACATGGACATTTGCACTACATGTTTTAACAAGAAAATTTCTGGAAAACAGCATGACGAGTAAAATATCAATGATTTTCGGACACCCTGTATGATAACTGTTTCGCTGTTTTTGCTTCAACCTAGGACTATATCTGGAGATTCGTATCTGTAGCCTGTCCTAGCACGATCAGATCAGATTAAGATTGATTTAGGGTTAGTGTTCCGATATAGGCTTGCTGTTTAGTGTTAGAATTGTTGATTAGGGTCAGGTTCGCATTAGGAATAGGATTTTTATAGGGCTAGGGTCATGGATAGGGATAGAGATACGGCTAGGTCCGAGGGTTAGATATGGGTTTAAAATAGAGTTACAGATCAAGTTAGGGTTCCGGCTTGAGTTAGGATAGAGTGAGGCCACACAGGATGCTGTAGAGGCCCATAGACAACGTGTACACAAAGACTAGGTTTTATTTTACACGTGACTATAGGCCTTACGTGCGCCTTAAAGCTTAAGCAAAATGCCTAGCCTAGGCCTATACTGTATTTACACGTATAGGCCTATGTACGTTATTTACGGCAAGGAAATCACCAACAAAATGTGCATGTGGGTCTAATTAACAAAGTGGCATGTCTATATGATCATCAACATTGATTTTTCATCATCATTAAGCTTTCTATATGTATACGCAGGCAAGCGAAGTTTGTTGAATTTAGAAGCCCTGAAATCACAGAAACCAGCCGTAAACCCAATACTAATGCCACAAGTCCCCCCCCTCAACCCGTTACTACATCAACGGGTTCTAAAAACATACCTTAGTAGTCGAAGAAGATGCACGTTTTCTTGCCAGGGCAAATACAGTTAAATATTGAGAAATGTAAGCCAAAAATAGCTAGAAAAGTCTCCATGACGAATATCAGATCCATAGAATTCAGTGTTTCTATAGGTTAAATACCACTAATTATGTATTACACGTGTTTCAATGGGAAAATGCCTAATTTCGGGTGGAATTTTCTCATATTCAGAACTCTCACAGTTCAATGCAACCAATATCAGGTGAAACTATATGATTTAGATGCCAAATGATCAAAAATTCAACATAGGTTGACCTGAGACTTTTCTTGTTTTAACGCACTGAACCGTAAACACCTTAAAATGACAGTGCTCCCTCGAAGCTGAAAGTTACAATATGATAAGGCGACTATTTAAAAAAACCGAAGCCGTGCGTATGAATTTTGGTACTATTACATCAAAAATGTCGTATAATGAGAGAAAATGTACCATTTTGAAGCATTAAACTCTAAAAAGTACTTTTTTTTTATATTATTTGATCAATTTCAGCGATTTTAATGCAGTCTTTTTCTAATTCCATTAAAACAAATAGTTCCTCATCGTATTTCAATGTATCGCCCAGGCCTATTTAGTGGTATTTAACCTATATAAGCACAAAGGTGCTCCAATCTCAGGTAAATGCCATGAATGTAAACATGGACATTTGCACTACATGTTTTAACAAGAAAATTTCTGGAAAACAGCATGACGAGTAAAATATCAATGATTTTCGGACACCCTGTATGATAACTGTTTCGCTGTTTTTGCTTCAACCTAGGACTATATCTGGAGATTCGTATCTGTAGCCTGTCCTAGCACGATCAGATCAGATTAAGATTGATTTAGGGTTAGTGTTCCGATATAGGCTTTGCTGTTTAGTGTTAGAATTGTTGATTAGGGTCAGGTTCGCATTAGGAATAGGATTTTTATAGGGCTAGGGTCATGGATAGGGATAGAGATACGGCTAGGTCCGAGGGTTAGATATGGGTTTAAAATAGAGTTACAGATCAAGTTAGGGTTCCGGCTTGAGTTAGGATAGAGTGAGGCCACACAGGATGCTGTAGAGGCCCATAGACAACGTGTACACAAAGACTAGGTTTTATTTTACACGTGACTATAGGCCTTACGTGCGCCTTAAAGCTTAAGCAAAATGCCTAGCCTAGGCCTATACTGTATTTACACGTATAGGCCTATGTACGTTATTTACGGCAAGGAAATCACCAACAAAATGTGCATGTGGGTCTAATTAACAAAGTGGCATGTCTATATGATCATCAACATTGATTTTTCATCATCATTAAGCTTTCTATATGTATACGCAGGCAAGCGAAGTTTGTTGAATTTAGAAGCCCTGAAATCACAGAAACCAGCCGTAAACCCACAAGTCCCCCCCCCCCCTCAACCCGTTACTACATCAACGGGTTCTAAAAACATACCTTAGTAGTCGAAGAAGATGCACGTTTTCTTGCCAGGGCAAATACAGTTAAATATTGAGAAATGTAAGCCAAAAATAGCTAGAAAAGTCTCCATGACGAATATCAGATCCATAGAATTCAGTGTTTCTATAGGTTAAATACCACTAATTATGTATTACACGTGTTTCAATGGGAAAATGCCTAATTTCGGGTGGAATTTTCTCATATTCAGAACTCTCACAGTTCAATGCAACCAATATCAGGTGAAACTATATGATTTAGATGCCAAATGATCAAAAATTCAACATAGGTTGACCTGAGACTTTTCTTGTTTTAACGCACTGAACCGTAAACACCTTAAAATGACAGTGCTCCCTCGAAGCTGAAAGTTACAATATGATAAGGCGACTATTTACTAAAAACCGAAGCCGTGCGTATGAATTTTGGTACTATTACATCAAAAATGTCGTATAATGAGAGAAAATGTACCATTTTGAAGCATTAAACTCTAAAAAGTACTTTTTGGCTATATAACTTGATCAATTTCAGCGATTTTAATGCAGTCTTTTCGAATGCCATGAAAACAAATAGTTCCTCATCGTATTTCAATGTATCGCCCAGGCCTATTTAGTGGTATTTAACCTATATAAGCACAAAGGTGCTCCAATCTCGGGTAAAATGCCATGAATGTAAACATGGACATTTGCACTACATGTTTTAACAAGAAAATTTCTGGAAAACAGCATGACGAGTAAAATATCAATGATTTTCGGACACCCTGTATGATAACTGTTTCGCTGTTTTTGCTTCAACCTAGGATCTATATCTGGATCAGATCAGATTAAGATTGATTTAGGGTTAGTGTTCCGATATAGGCTTGCTGTTTAGTGTTAGAATTGTTGATTAGGGTCAGGTTCGCATTAGGAATAGGATTTTTATAGGGCTAGGGTCATGGATAGGGATAGAGATACGGCTAGGTCCGAGGGTTAGATATGGGTTTAAAATAGAGTTACAGATCAAGTTAGGGTTCCGGCTTGAGTTAGGATAGAGTGAGGCCACACAGGATGCTGTAGAGGCCCATAGACAACGTGTACACAAAGACTAGGTTTTATTTTACACGTGACTATAGGCCTTACGTGCGCCTTAAAGCTTAAGCAAAATGCCTAGCCTAGGCCTATACTGTATTTACACGTATAGGCCTATGTACGTTATTAGGGCAAGGAAATCACCAACAAAATGTGCATGTGGGTCTAATTAACAAAGTGGCATGTCTATATGATCATCAACATTGATTTTTCATCATCATTAAGCTTTCTATATGTATACGCAGGCAAGCGAAGTTTGTTGAATTTAGAAGCCCTGAAATCACAGAAACCAGCCGTAAACCCAATACTAATGCCACAAGTCCCCCCCTCAACCCGTTACTACATCAACGGGTTCTAAAAACATACCTTAGTAGTCGAAGAAGATGCACGTTTTCTTGCCAGGGCAAATACAGTTAAATATTGAGAAATGTAAGCCAAAAATAGCTAGAAAAGTCTCCATGACGAATATCAGATCCATAGAATTCAGTGTTTCTATATAAGCACAAAGGTGCTCCAATCTCGGGTAAAATGCCATGAATGTAAACATGGACATTTGCACTACATGTTTTAACAAGAAAATTTCTGGAAAACAGCATGACGAGTAAAATATCAATGATTTTCGGACACCCTGTATGATAACTGTTTCGCTGTTTTTGCTTCAACCTAGGACTATATCTGGAGATTCGTATCTGTAGCCTGTCCTAGCACGATCAGATCAGATTAAGATTGATTTAGGGTTAGTGTTCCGATATAGGCTTGCTGTTTAGTGTTAGAATTGTTGATTAGGGTCAGGTTCGCATTAGGAATAGGATTTTTATAGGGCTAGGGTCATGGATAGGGATAGAGATACGGCTAGGTCCGAGGGTTAGATATGGGTTTAAAATAGAGTTACAGATCAAGTTAGGGTTCCGGCTTGAGTTAGGATAGAGTGAGGCCACACAGGATGCTGTAGAGGCCATAGACAACGTGTACCAAAGACTAGGTTTTATTTTACACGTGACTATAGGCCTTACGTGCGCCTTAAAGCTTAAGCAAAATGCCTAGCCTAGGCCTATACTGTATTTACACGTATAGGCCTATGTACGTTATTTACGGCAAGGAAATCACCAACAAAATGTGCATGTGGGTCTAATTAACAAAGTGGCATGTCTATATGATCATCAACATTGATTTTCATCATCATTAAGCTTTCTATATGTATACGCAGGCAAGCGAAGTTTGTTGAATTTAGAAGCCCTGAAATCACAGAAACCAGCCGTAAACCCAATACTAATGCCACAAGTCCCCCCCCCTCAACCCGTTACTACATCAACGGGTTCTAAAACATACCTTAGTAGTCGAAGAAGATGCACGTTTTCTTGCCAGGGCAAATACAGTTAAATATTGAGAAATGTAAGCCAAAAATAGCTAGAAAAGTCTCCATGACGAATATCAGATCCATAGAATTCAGTGTTTCTATAGGTTAAATACCACTAATTATGTATTACACGTGTTTCAATGGGAAAATGCCTAATTTCGGGTGGAATTTTCTCATATTCAGAACTCTCACAGTTCAATGCAACCAATATCAGGTGAAACTATATGATTTAGATGCCAAATGATCAAAAATTCAACATAGGTTGACCTGAGACTTTTCTTGTTTTAACGCACTGAACCGTAAACACCTTAAAATGACAGTGCTCCTCGAAGCTGAAAGTTACAATATGATAAGGCGACTATTTACTAAAAACCGAAGCCGTGCGTATGAATTTTGGTACTATTACATCAAAAATGTCGTATAATGAGAGAAAATGTACCATTTTGAAGCATTAAACTCTAAAAAGTACTTTTTTTTTTTTTTTTCTTGATCAATTTCACCGACTTTAATGCAGTCTTTTCGAATGCCATGAAAACAAATAGTTCCTCATCGTATTTCAATGTATCGCCCAGGCCTATTTAGTGGTATTTAACCTATATAAGCACAAAGGTGCTCCAATCTCGGGTAAAATGCCATGAATGTAAACATGGACATTTGCACTACATGTTTTAACAAGAAAATTTCTGGAAAACAGCATGACGAGTAAAATATCAATGATTTTCGGACACCCTGTATGATAACTGTTTCGCTGTTTTTGCTTCAACCTAGGACTATATCTGGAGATTCGTATCTGTAGCCTGTCCTAGCACGATCAGATCAGATTAAGATTGATTTAGGGTTAGTGTTCCGATATAGGCTTGCTGTTTAGTGTTAGAATTGTTGATTAGGGTCAGGTTCGCATTAGGAATAGGATTTTTATAGGGCTAGGGTCATGGATAGGGATAGAGATACGGCTAGGTCCGAGGGTTAGATATGGGTTTAAAATAGAGTTACAGATCAAGTTAGGGTTCCGGCTTGAGTTAGGATAGAGTGAGGCCACACAGGATGCTGTAGAGGCCCATAGACAACGTGTACACAAAGACTAGGTTTTATTTTACACGTGACTATAGGCCTTACGTGCGCCTTAAAGCTTAAGCAAAATGCCTAGCCTAGGCCTATACTGTATTTACACGTATAGGCCTATGTACGTTATTTACGGCAAGGAAATCACCAACAAAATGTGCATGTGGGTCTAATTAACAAAGTGGCATGTCTATATGATCATCAACATTGATTTTTTATCATCATTAAGCTTTCTATATGTATACGCAGGCAAGCGAAGTTTGTTGAATTTAGAAGCCCTGAAATCACAGAAACCAGCCGTAAACCCAATACTAATGCCACAAGTCCCCCCCCTCCACCCGTTACTACATCAACGGGTTCTAAAAACATACCTTAGTAGTCGAAGAAGATGCACGTTTTCTTGCCAGGGCAAATACAGTTAAATATTGAGAAATGTAAGCCAAAAATAGCTAGAAAAGTCTCCATGACGAATATCAGATCCATAGAATTCAGTGTTTCTATAGGTTAAATACCACTAATTATGTATTACACGTGTTTCAATGGGAAAATGCCTAATTTCGGGTGGAATTTTCTCATATTCAGAACTCTCACAGTTCAATGCAACCAATATCAGGTGAAACTATATGATTTAGATGCCAAATGATCAAAAATTCAACATAGGTTGACCTGAGACTTTTCTTGTTTTAACGCACTGAACCGTAAACACCTTAAAATGACAGTGCTCCCTCGAAGCTGAAAGTTACAATATGATAAGGCGACTATTTACTAAAAACCGAAGCCGTGCGTATGAATTTTGGTACTATTACATCAAAAATGTCGTATAATGAGAGAAAATGTACCATTTTGAAGCATTAAACTCTAAAAAGTACTTTTTGGCTATATAACTTGATCAATTTCAGCGATTTTAATGCAGTCTTTTCGAATGCCATGAAAACAAATAGTTCCTCATCGTATTTCAATGTATCGCCCAGGCCTATTTAGTGGTATTTAACCTATATAAGCACAAAGGTGCTCCAATCTCAGGTAAAATGCCATGAATGTAAACATGGACATTTGCACTACATGTTTTAACAAGAAAATTTCTGGAAAACAGCATGACGAGTAAAATATCAATGATTTTCGGACACCCTGTATGATAACTGTTTCGCTGTTTTTGCTTCAACCTAGGACTATATCTGGAGATTCGTATCTGTAGCCTGTCCTAGCACGATCAGATCAGATTAAGATTGATTTAGGGTTAGTGTTCCGATATAGGCTTGCTGTTTAGTGTTAGAATTGTTGATTAGGGTCAGGTTCGCATTAGGAATAGGATTTTTATAGGGCTAGGGTCATGGATAGGGATAGAGATACGGCTAGGTCCGAGGGTTAGATATGGGTTTAAAATAGAGTTACAGATCAAGTTAGGGTTCCGGCTTGAGTTAGGATAGAGTGAGGCCACACAGGATGCTGTAGAGGCCCATAGACAACGTGTACACAAAGACTAGGTTTTATTTTACACGTGACTATAGGCCTTACGTGCGCCTTAAAGCTTAAGCAAAATGCCTAGCCTAGGCCTATACTGTATTTACACGTATAGGCCTATGTACGTTATTTACGGCAAGGAAATCACCAACAAAATGTGCATGTGGGTCTAATTAACAAAGTGGCATGTCTATATGATCATCAACATTGATTTTCATCATCATTAAGCTTTTATATGTATACGCAGGCAAGCGAAGTTTGTTGAATTTAGAAGCCCTGAAATCACAGAAACCAGCCGTAAACCCAATACTAATGCCACAAGTCCCCCCCCCCTCAACCCGTTACTACATCAACGGGTTCTAAAAACATACCTTAGTAGTCGAAGAAGATGCACGTTTTCTTGCCAGGGCAAATACAGTTAAATATTGAGAAATGTAAGCCAAAAATAGCTAGAAAAGTCTCCATGACGAATATCAGATCCATAGAATTCAGTGTTTCTATAGGTTAAATACCACTAATTATGTATTACACGTGTTTCAATGGGAAAATGCCTAATTTCGGGTGGAATTTTCTCATATTCAGAACTCTCACAGTTCAATGCAACCAATATCAGGTGAAACTATATGATTTAGATGCCAAATGATCAAAAATTCAACATAGGTTGACCTGAGACTTTTCTTGTTTTAACGCACTGAACCGTAAACACCTTAAAATGACAGTGCTCCCTCGAAGCTGAAAGTTACAATATGATAAGGCGACTATTTACTAAAAACCGAAGCCGTGCGTATGAATTTTGGTACTATTACATCAAAAATGTCGTATAATGAGAGAAAATGTACCATTTTGAAGCATTAAACTCTAAAAAGTACTTTTTTGGCTATATAACTTGATCAATTTCAGCGATTTTAATGCAGTCTTTTCGAATGCCATGAAAACAAATAGTTCCTCATCGTATTTCAATGTATCGCCCAGGCCTATTTAGTGGTATTTAACCTATATAAGCACAAAGGTGCTCCAATCTCAGGTAAAATGCCATGAATGTAAACATGGACATTTGCACTACATGTTTTAACAAGAAAATTTCTGGAAAACAGCATGACGAGTAAAATATCAATGATTTTCGGACACCCTGTATGATAACTGTTTCGCTGTTTTTGCTTCAACCTAGGACTATATCTGGAGATTCGTATCTGTAGCCTGTCCTAGCACGATCAGATCAGATTAAGATTGATTTAGGGTTAGTGTTCCGATATAGGCTTGCTGTTTAGTGTTAGAATTGTTGATTAGGGTCAGGTTCGCATTAGGAATAGGATTTTTATAGGGCTAGGGTCATGGATAGGGATAGAGATACGGCTAGGTCCGAGGGTTAGATATGGGTTTAAAATAGAGTTACAGATCAAGTTAGGGTTCCGGCTTGAGTTAGGATAGAGTGAGGCCACACAGGATGCTGTAGAGGCCCATAGACAACGATGTACACAAAGACTAGGTTTTATTTTACACGTGACTATAGGCCTTACGTGCGCCTTAAAGCTTAAGCAAAATGCCTAGCCTAGGCCTATACTGTATTTACACGTATAGGCCTATGTACGTTATTTACGGCAAGGAAATCACCAACAAAATGTGCATGTGGGTCTAATTAACAAAGTGGCATGTCTATATGATCATCAACATTGAGTTTTCATCATCATTAAGCTTTCTATATGTATACGCAGGCAAGCGAAGTTTGTTGAATTTAGAAGCCCTGAAATCACAGAAACCAGCCGTAAACCCAATACTAATGCCACAAGTCCCCCCCCCTCAACCCGTTACTACATCAACGGGTTCTAAAAACATACCTTAGTAGTCGAAGAAGATGCACGTTTTCTTGCCAGGGCAAATACAGTTAAATATTGAGAAATGTAAGCCAAAAATAGCTAGAAAAGTCTCCATGACGAATATCAGATCCATAGAATTCAGTGTTTCTATAGGTTAAATACCACTAATTATGTATTACACGTGTTTCAATGGGAAAATGCCTAATTTCGGGTGGAATTTTCTCATATTCAGAACTCTCACAGTTCAATGCAACCAATATCAGGTGAAACTATATGATTTAGATGCCAAATGATCAAAAATTCAACATAGGTTGACCTGAGACTTTTCTTGTTTTAACGCACTGAACCGTAAACACCTTAAAATGACAGTGCTCCCTCGAAGCTGAAAGTTACAATATGATAAGGCGACTATTTACTAAAAACCGAAGCCGTGCGTATGAATTTTGGTACTATTACATCAAAAATGTCGTATAATGAGAGAAAATGTACCATTTTGAAGCATTAAACTCTAAAAAGTACTTTTTTGGCTATATAACTTGATCAATTTCAGCGATTTTAATGCAGTCTTTTCGAATGCCATGAAAACAAATAGTTCCTCATCGTATTTCAATGTATCGCCCAGGCCTATTTAGTGGTATTTAACCTATATAAGCACAAAGGTGCTCCAATCTCAGGTAAAATGCCATGAATGTAAACATGGACATTTGCACTACATGTTTTAACAAGAAAATTTCTGGAAAACAGCATGACGAGTAAAATATCAATGATTTTCGGACACCCTGTATGATAACTGTTTCGCTGTTTTTGCTTCAACCTAGGACTATATCTGGAGATTCGTATCTGTAGCCTGTCCTAGCACGATCAGATCAGATTAAGATTGATTTAGGGTTAGTGTTCCGATATAGGCTTGCTGTTTAGTGTTAGAATTGTTGATTAGGGTCAGGTTCGCATTAGGAATAGGATTTTTATAGGGCTAGGGTCATGGATAGGGATAGAGATACGGCTAGGTCCGAGGGTTAGATATGGGTTTAAAATAGAGTTACAGATCAAGTTAGGGTTCCGGCTTGAGTTAGGATAGAGTGAGGCCACACAGGATGCTGTAGAGGCCCATAGACAACGTGTACACAAAGACTAGGTTTTATTTTACACGTGACTATAGGCCTTACGTGCGCCTTAAAGCTTAAGCAAAATGCCTAGCCTAGGCCTATACTGTATTTACACGTATAGGCCTATGTACGTTATTTACGGCAAGGAAATCACCAACAAAATGTGCATGTGGGTCTAATTAACAAAGTGGCATGTCTATATGATCATCAACATTGAGTGTTCATCATCATTAAGCTTTCTATATGTATACGCAGGCAAGCGAAGTTTGTTGAATTTAGAAGCCCTGAAATCACAGAAACCAGCCGTAAACCCAATACTAATGCCACAAGTCCCCCCCCCCCCCCCCCCCGTTACTACATCAACGGGTTCTAAAAACATACCTTAGTAGTCGAAGAAGATGCACGTTTTCTTGCCAGGGCAAATACAGTTAAATATTGAGAAATGTAAGCCAAAATAGCTAGAAAAGTCTCCATGACGAATATCAGATCCATAGAATTCAGTGTTTCTATATAAGCACAAAGGTGCTCCAATCTCAGGTAAAATGCCATGAATGTAAACATGGACATTTGCACTACATGTTTTAACAAGAAAATTTCTGGAAAACAGCATGACGAGTAAAATATCAATGATTTTCGGACACCCTGTATGATAACTGTTTCGCTGTTTTTCTTCAACCTAGGACTATATCTGGAGATTCGTATCTGTAGCCTGTCCTAGCACGATCAGATCAGCAAAGATTGATTTAGGGTTAGTGTTCCGATATAGGCTTGCTGTTTAGTGTTAGAATTGTTGATTAGGGTCAGGTTCGCATTAGGAATAGGATTTTTATAGGGCTAGGGTCATGGATAGGGATAGAGATACGGCTAGGTCCGAGGGTTAGATATGGGTTTAAAATAGAGTTACAGATCAAGTTAGGGTTCCGGCTTGAGTTAGGATAAGTGAGGCCACACAGGATGCTGTAGAGGCCCATAGACAACGTGTACACAAAGACTAGGTTTTATTTTACACGTGACTATAGGCCTTACGTGCGCCTTAAAGCTTAAGCAAAATGCCTAGCCTAGGCCTATACTGTATTTACACGTATAGGCCTATGTACGTTATTTACGGCAAGGAAATCACCAACAAAATGTGCATGTGGGTCTAATTAACAAAGTGGCATGTCTATATGATCATCAACATTGATTTTTCATCATCATTAAGCTTGCTATATGTATACGCAGTCAAGCGAAGTTTGTTGAATTAGAGGCCCTGAAATCACAGAAACCAGTCGTAAACCCAATACTAATCAAGTTTCAACCCGTTACTACATTTCTAAAATGCAGTCTTAGTAGTCGAAGAAATGCCTTGCCAGGGCAAATACAGTTCCTATTGAGAAATGTAAGCCAAAAATGCTAGAAAAGTCTCCATGACGAATATCAGATCCATAGAATTCAGTTTAACCTATATAAGCACAAAGGTGCTCCAATCTCGGGTAAATGCCATGAATGTAAACATGGACATTTGCACTACATGTTTTAACAAGAAAATTTCTGGAAAACAGCATGACGAGTAAAATATCAATGATTTTCGGACACCCTGTATGATGACTGTTTCGCTGTTTTTGCTTCAACCTAGGACTATATCTGGAGATTCGTATCTGTAGCCTGTCCTAGCTTTTGATCAGATCAGATTAAGATTGATTTAGGGTTAGTGTTCCGATATAGGCTTGCTGTTTAGTGTTAGAATTGTTGATTAGGGTCAGGTTCGCATTAGGAATAGGATTTTTATAGGGCTAGGGTCATGGATAGGGATAGAGATACGGCTAGGTCCGAGGGTTAGATATGGGTTTAAAATAGAGTTACAGATCAAGTTAGGGTTCCGGCTTGAGTTAGGATAGAGTGAGGCCACACAGGATGCTGTAGAGGCCCATAGACAACGTGTACACAAAGACTAGGTTTTATTTTACACGTGACTATAGGCCTTACGTGCGCCTTAAAGCTTAAGCAAAATGCCTAGCCTAGGCCTATACTGTATTTACACGTATAGGCCTATGTACGTTATTTACGGCAAGGAAATCACCAACAAAATGTGCATGTGGGTCTAATTAACAAAGTGGCATGTCTATATGATCATCAACATTGATTTTCATCATCATTAAGCTTTCTATATGTATACGCAGGCAAGCGAAGTTTGTTGAATTTAGAAGCCCTGAAATCACAGAAACCAGCCGTAAACCCAATACTAATGCCACAAGTCCCCCCCCCTCAACCCGTTACTACATCAACGGGTTCTAAAAACATACCTTAGTAGTCGAAGAAGATGCACGTTTTCTTGCCAGGGCAAATACAGTTAAATATTGAGAAATGTAAGCCAAAATAGCTAGAAAAGTCTCCATGACGAATATCAGATCCATAGAATTCAGTGTTTCTATAGGTTAAATACCACTAATTATGTATTACACGTGTTTCAATGGGAAAATGCCTAATTTCGGGTGGAATTTTCTCATATTCAGAACTCTCACAGTTCAATGCAACCAATATCAGGTGAAACTATATGATTTAGATGCCAAATGATCAAAAATTCAACATAGGTTGACCTGAGACTTTTCTTGTTTTAACGCACTGAACCGTAAACACCTTAAAATGACAGTGCTCCCTCGAAGCTGAAAGTTACAATATGATAAGGCGACTATTTACTAAAAACCGAAGCCGTGCGTATGAATTTTGGTACTATTACATCAAAAATGTCGTATAATGAGAGAAAATGTACCATTTTGAAGCATTAAACTCTAAAAAGTACTTTTTGGCTATATAACTTGATCAATTTCAGCGATTTTAATGCAGTCTTTTCGAATGCCATGAAAACAAATAGTTCCTCATCGTATTTCAATGTATCGCCCAGGCCTATTTAGTGGTATTTAACCTATATAAGCACAAAGGTGCTCCAATCTCGGGTAAATGCCATGAATGTAAACATGGACATTTGCACTACATGTTTTAACAAGAAAATTTCTGGAAAACAGCATGACGAGTAAAATATCAATGATTTTCGGACACCCTGTATGATAACTGTTTCGCTGTTTTTGCTTCAACCTAGGACTATATCTGGAGATTCGTATCTGTAGCCTGTCCTAGCACGATCAGATCAGATTAAGATTGATTTAGGGTTAGTGTTCCGATATAGGCTTGCTGTTTAGTGTTAGAATTGTTGATTAGGGTCAGGTTCGCATTAGGAATAGGATTTTTATAGGGCTAGGGTCATGGATAGGGATAGAGATACGGCTAGGTCCGAGGGTTAGATATGGGTTTAAAATAGAGTTACAGATCAAGTTAGGGTTCCGGCTTGAGTTAGGATAGAGTGAGGCCACACAGGATGCTGTAGAGGCCCATAGACAACGTGTACACAAAGACTAGGTTTTATTTTACACGTGACTATAGGCCTTACGTGCGCCTTAAAGCTTAAGCAAAATGCCTAGCCTAGGCCTATACTGTATTTACACGTATAGGCCTATGTACGTTATTTACGGCAAGGAAATCACCAACAAAATGTGCATGTGGGTCTAATTAACAAAGTGGCATGTCTATATGATCATCAACATTGATTTTCATCATCATTAAGCTTTCTATATGTATACGCAGGCAAGCGAAGTTTGTTGAATTTAGAAGCCCTGAAATCACAGAAACCAGCCGTAAACCCAATACTAATGCCACAAGTCCCCCCCTCAACCCGTTACTACATCAACGGGTTCTAAAAACATACCTTAGTAGTCGAAGAAGATGCACGTTTTCTTGCCAGGGCAAATACAGTTAAATATTGAGAAATGTACGCCAAAATAGCTAGAAAAGTCTCCATGACGAATATCAGATCCATAGAATTCAGTGTTTCTATAGGTTAAATACCACTAATTATGTATTACACGTGTTTCAATGGGAAAATGCCTAATTTCGGGTGGAATTTTCTCATATTCAGAACTCTCACAGTTCAATGCAACCAATATCAGGTGAAACTATATGATTTAGATGCCAAATGATCAAAAATTCAACATAGGTTGACCTGAGACTTTTCTTGTTTTAACGCACTGAACCGTAAACACCTTAAAATGACAGTGCTCCCTCGAAGCTGAAAGTTACAATATGATAAGGCGACTATTTACTAAAAACCGAAGCCGTGCGTATGAATTTTGGTACTATTACATCAAAAATGTCGTATAATGAGAGAAAATGTACCATTTTGAAGCATTAAACTCTAAAAAGTACTTTTTTGGCTATATAACTTGATCAATTTCAGCGATTTTAATGCAGTCTTTTCGAATGCCATGAAAACAAATAGTTCCTCATCGTATTTCAATGTATCGCCCAGGCCTATTTAGTGGTATTTAACCTATATAAGCACAAAGGTGCTCCAATCTCGGGTAAAATGCCATGAATGTAAACATGGACATTTGCACTACATGTTTTAACAAGAAAATTTCTGGAAAACAGCATGACGAGTAAAATATCAATGATTTTCGGACACCCTGTATGATAACTGTTTCGCTGTTTTTGCTTCAACCTAGGACTATATCTGGAGATTCGTATCTGTAGCCTGTCCTAGCACGATCAGATCAGATTAAGATTGATTTAGGGTTAGTGTTCCGATATAGGCTTGCTGTTTAGTGTTAGAATTGTTGATTAGGGTCAGGTTCGCATTAGGAATAGGATTTTTATAGGGCTAGGGTCATGGATAGGGATAGAGATACGGCTAGGTCCGAGGGTTAGATATGGGTTTAAAATAGAGTTACAGATCAAGTTAGGGTTCCGGCTTGAGTTAGGATAGAGTGAGGCCACACAGGATGCTGTAGAGGCCCATAGACAACGTGTACACAAAGACTAGGTTTTATTTTACACGTGACTATAGGCCTTACGTGCGCCTTAAAGCTTAAGCAAAATGCCTAGCCTAGGCCTATACTGTATTTACACGTATAGGCCTATGTACGTTATTTACGGCAAGGAAATCACCAACAAAATGTGCATGTGGGTCTAATTAACAAAGTGGCATGTCTATATGATCATCAACATTGATTTTTCATCATCATTAAGCTTTCTATATGTATACGCAGGCAAGCGAAGTTTGTTGAATTTAGAAGCCCTGAAATCACAGAAACCAGCCGTAAACCCAATACTAATGCCACAAGTCCCCCCCTCAACCCGTTACTACATCAACGGGTTCTAAAAACATACCTTAGTAGTCGAAGAAGATGCACGTTTTCTTGCCAGGGCAAATACAGTTAAATATTGAGAAATGTAAGCCAAAAATAGCTAGAAAAGTCTCCATGACGAATATCAGATCCATAGAATTCAGTGTTTCTATAGGTTAAATACCACTAATTATGTATTACACGTGTTTCAATGGGAAAATGCCTAATTTCGGGTGGAATTTTCTCATATTCAGAACTCTCACAGTTCAATGCAACCAATATCAGGTGAAACTATATGATTTAGATGCCAAATGATCAAAAATTCAACATAGGTTGACCTGAGACTTTTCTTGTTTTAACGCACTGAACCGTAAACACCTTAAAATGACAGTGCTCCCTCGAAGCTGAAAGTTACAATATGATAAGGCGACTATTTACTAAAAACCGAAGCCGTGCGTATGAATTTTGGTACTATTACATCAAAAATGTCGTATAATGAGAGAAAATGTACCATTTTGAAGCATTAAACTCTAAAAAGTACTTTTTGGCTATATAACTTGATCAATTTCAGCGATTTTAATGCAGTCTTTTCGAATGCCATGAAAACAAATAGTTCCTCATCGTATTTCAATGTATCGCCCAGGCCTATTTAGTGGTATTTAACCTATATAAGCACAAAGGTGCTCCAATCTCGGGTAAAATGCCATGAATGTAAACATGGACATTTGCACTACATGTTTTAACAAGAAAATTTCTGGAAAACAGCATGACGAGTAAAATATCAATGATTTTCGGACACCCTGTATGATAACTGTTTCGCTGTTTTTGCTTCAACCTAGGACTATATCTGGAGATTCGTATCTGTAGCCTGTCCTAGCACGATCAGATCAGATTAAGATTGATTTAGGGTTAGTGTTCCGATATAGGCTTGCTGTTTAGTGTTAGAATTGTTGATTAGGGTCAGGTTCGCATTAGGAATAGGATTTTTATAGGGCTAGGGTCATGGATAGGGATAGAGATACGGCTAGGTCCGAGGGTTAGATATGGGTTTAAAATAGAGTTACAGATCAAGTTAGGGTTCCGGCTTGAGTTAGGATAGAGTGAGGCCACACAGGATGCTGTAGAGGCCCATAGACAACGTGTACACAAAGACTAGGTTTTATTTTACACGTGACTATAGGCCTTACGTGCGCCTTAAAGCTTAAGCAAAATGCCTAGCCTAGGCCTATACTGTATTTACACGTATAGGCCTATGTACGTTATTTACGGCAAGGAAATCACCAACAAAATGTGCATGCATGGGTCTAATTAACAAAGTGGCATGTCTATATGATCATCAACATTGATTTTTCATCATCATTAAGCTTTCTATATGTATACGCAGGCAAGCGAAGTTTGTTGAATTTAGAAGCCCTGAAATCACAGAAACCAGCCGTAAACCCAATACTAATGCCACAAGTCCCCCCCCTCAACCCGTTACTACATCAACGGGTTCTAAAAACATACCTTAGTAGTCGAAGAAGATGCACGTTTTCTTGCCAGGGCAAATACAGTTAAATATTGAGAAATGTAAGCCAAAAATAGCTAGAAAAGTCTCCATGACGAATATCAGATCCATAGAATTCAGTGTTTCTATAGGTTAAATACCACTAATTATGTATTACACGTGTTTCAATGGGAAAATGCCTAATTTCGGGTGGAATTTTCTCATATTCAGAACTCTCACAGTTCAATGCAACCAATATCAGGTGAAACTATATGATTTAGATGCCAAATGATCAAAAATTCAACATAGGTTGACCTGAGACTTTTCTTGTTTTAACGCACTGAACCGTAAACACCTTAAAATGACAGTGCTCCCTCGAAGCTGAAAGTTACAATATGATAAGGCGACTATTTACTAAAAACCAAAGCCGTGCGTATGAATTTTGGTACTATTACATCAAAAATGTCGTATAATGAGAGAAAATGTACCATTTTGAAGCATTAAACTCTAAAAAGTACTTTTTTGGCTATATAACTTGATCAATTTCAGCGATTTTAATGCAGTCTTTTCGAATGCCATGAAAACAAATAGTTCCTCATCGTATTTCAATGTATCGCCCAGGCCTATTTAGTGGTATTTAACCTATATAAGCACAAAGGTGCTCCAATCTCGGGTAAATGCCATGAATGTAAACATGGACATTTGCACTACATGTTTTAACAAGAAAATTTCTGGAAAACAGCATGACGAGTAAAATATCAATGATTTTCGGACACCCTGTATGATAACTGTTTCGCTGTTTTTGCTTCAACCTAGGACTATATCTGGAGATTCGTATCTGTAGCCTGTCCTAGCACGATCAGATCAGATTAAGATTGATTTAGGGTTAGTGTTCCGATATAGGCTTGCTGTTTAGTGTTAGAATTGTTGATTAGGGTCAGGTTCGCATTAGGAATAGGATTTTTATAGGGCTAGGGTCATGGATAGGGATAGAGATACGGCTAGGTCCGAGGGTTAGATATGGGTTTAAAATAGAGTTACAGATCAAGTTAGGGTTCCGGCTTGAGTTAGGATAGAGTGAGGCCACACAGGATGCTGTAGAGGCCCATAGACAACGTGTACACAAAGACTAGGTTTTATTTTACACGTGACTATAGGCCTTACGTGCGCCTTTAAGCTTAAGCAAAATGCCTAGCCTAGGCCTATACTGTATTTACACGTATAGGCCTATGTACGTTATTTACGGCAAGGAAATCACCAACAAAATGTGCATGTGGGTCTAATTAACAAAGTGGCATGTCTATATGATCATCAACATTGATTTTTCATCATCATTAAGCTTTCTATATGTATACGCAGGCAAGCGAAGTTTGTTGAATTTAGAAGCCCTGAAATCACAGAAACCAGCCGTAAACCCAATACTAATGCCACAAGTCCCCCCCCTCAACCCGTTACTACATCAACGGGTTCTAAAAACATACCTTAGTAGTCGAAGAAGATGCACGTTTTCTTGCCAGGGCAAATACAGTTAAATATTGAGAAATGTAAGCCAAAAATAGCTAGAAAAGTCTCCATGACGAATATCAGATCCATAGAATTCAGTGTTTCTATAGGTTAAATACCACTAATTATGTATTACACGTGTTTCAATGGGAAAATGCCTAATTTCGGGTGGAATTTTCTCATATTCAGAACTCTCACAGTTCAATGCAACCAATATCAGGTGAAACTATATGATTTAGATGCCAAATGATCAAAAATTCAACATAGGTTGACCTGAGACTTTTCTTGTTTTAACGCACTGAACCGTAAACACCTTAAAATGACAGTGCTCCCTCGAAGCTGAAAGTTACAATATGATAAGGCGACTATTTACTAAAAACCGAAGCCGTGCGTATGAATTTTGGTACTATTACATCAAAAATGTCGTATAATGAGAGAAAATGTACCATTTTGAAGCATTAAACTCTAAAAAGTACTTTTTGGCTATATAACTTGATCAATTTCAGCGATTTTAATGCAGTCTTTTCGAATGCCATGAAAACAAATAGTTCCTCATCGTATTTCAATGTATCGCCCAGGCCTATTTAGTGGTATTTAACCTATATAAGCACAAAGGTGCTCCAATCTCAGGTAAAATGCCATGAATGTAAACATGGACATTTGCACTACATGTTTTAACAAGAAAATTTCTGGAAAACAGCATGACGAGTAAAATATCAATGATTTTCGGACACCCTGTATGATAACTGTTTCGCTGTTTTTGCTTCAACCTAGGACTATATCTGGAGATTCGTATCTGTAGCCTGTCCTAGCACGATCAGATCAGATTAAGATTGATTTAGGGTTAGTGTTCCGATATAGGCTTGCTGTTTAGTGTTAGAATTGTTGATTAGGGTCAGGTTCGCATTAGGAATAGGATTTTTATAGGGCTAGGGTCATGGATAGGGATAGAGATACGGCTAGGTCCGAGGGTTAGATATGGGTTTAAAATAGAGTTACAGATCAAGTTAGGGTTCCGGCTTGAGTTAGGATAGAGTGAGGCCACACAGGATGCTGTAGAGGCCCATAGACAACGTGTACACAAAGACTAGGTTTTATTTTACACGTGACTATAGGCCTTACGTGCGCCTTAAAGCTTAAGCAAAATGCCTAGCCTAGGCCTATACTGTATTTACACGTATAGGCCTATGTACGTTATTTACGGCAAGGAAATCACCAACAAAATGTGCATGTGGGTCTAATTAACAAAGTGGCATGTCTATATGATCATCAACATTGATTTTTCATCATCATTAAGCTTTCTATATGTATACGCAGGCAAGCGAAGTTTGTTGAATTTAGAAGCCCTGAAATCACAGAAACCAGCCGTAAACCCAATACTAATGCCACAAGTCCCCCCCTCAACCCGTTACTACATCAACGGGTTCTAAAAACATACCTTAGTAGTCGAAGAAGATGCACGTTTTCTTGCCAGGGCAAATACAGTTAAATATTGAGAAATGTAAGCCAAAAATAGCTAGAAAAGTCTCCATGACGAATATCAGATCCATAGAATTCAGTGTTTCTATAGGTTAAATACCACTAATTATGTATTACACGTGTTTCAATGGGAAAATGCCTAATTTCGGGTGGAATTTTCTCATATTCAGAACTCTCACAGTTCAATGCAACCAATATCAGGTGAAACTATATGATTTAGATGCCAAATGATCAAAAATTCAACATAGGTTGACCTGAGACTTTTCTTGTTTTAACGCACTGAACCGTAAACACCTTAAAATGACAGTGCTCCCTCGAAGCTGAAAGTTACAATATGATAAGGCGACTATTTACTAAAAACCGAAGCCGTGCGTATGAATTTTGGTACTATTACATCAAAAATGTCGTATAATGAGAGAAAATGTACCATTTTGAAGCATTAAACTCTAAAAAGTACTTTTTTTTTATTTTTTCTTGATCAATTTCAGCGATTTTAATGCAGTCTTTTCGAATGCCATGAAAACAAATAGTTCCTCATCGTATTTCAATGTATCGCCCAGGCCTATTTAGTGGTATTTAACCTATATAAGCACAAAGGTGCTCCAATCTCAGGTAAAATGCCATGAATGTAAACATGGACATTTGCACTACATGTTTTAACAAGAAAATTTCTGGAAAACAGCATGACGAGTAAAATATCAATGATTTTCGGACACCCTGTATGATAACTGTTTCGCTGTTTTTGCTTCAACCTAGGACTATATCTGGAGATTCGTATCTGTAGCCTGTCCTAGCACGATCAGATCAGATTAAGATTGATTTAGGGTTAGTGTTCCGATATAGGCTTGCTGTTTAGTGTTAGAATTGTTGATTAGGGTCAGGTTCGCATTAGGAATAGGATTTTTATAGGGCTAGGGTCATGGATAGGGATAGAGATACGGCTAGGTCCGAGGGTTAGATATGGGTTTAAAATAGAGTTACAGATCAAGTTAGGGTTCCGGCTTGAGTTAGGATAGAGTGAGGCCACACAGGATGCTGTAGAGGCCCATAGACAACGTGTACACAAAGACTAGGTTTTATTTTACACGTGACTATAGGCCTTACGTGCGCCTTAAAGCTTAAGCAAAATGCCTAGCCTAGGCCTATACTGTATTTACACGTATAGGCCTATGTACGTTATTTACGGCAAGGAAATCACCAACAAAATGTGCATGTGGGTCTAATTAACAAAGTGGCATGTCTATATGATCATCAACATTGATTTTTCATCATCATTAAGCTTTCTATATGTATACGCAGGCAAGCGAAGTTTGTTGAATTTAGAAGCCCTGAAATCACAGAAACCAGTCGTAAACCCAATACTAATGCCACAAGTCCCCCCCTCAACCCGTTACTACATCAACGGGTTCTAAAAACATACCTTAGTAGTCGAAGAAGATGCACGTTTTCTTGCCAGGGCAAATACAGTTAAATATTGAGAAATGTAAGCCAAAAATAGCTAGAAAAGTCTCCATGACGAATATCAGATCCATAGAATTCAGTGTTTCTATAGGTTAAATACCACTAATTATGTATTACACGTGTTTCAATGGGAAAATGCCTAATTTCGGGTGGAATTTTCTCATATTCAGAACTCTCACAGTTCAATGCAACCAATATCAGGTGAAACTATATGATTTAGATGCCAAATGATCAAAAATTCAACATAGGTTGACCTGAGACTTTTCTTGTTTTAACGCACTGAACCGTAAACACCTTAAAATGACAGTGCTCCCTCGAAGCTGAAAGTTACAATATGATAAGGCGACTATTTACTAAAACCGAAGCCGTGCGTATGAATTTTGGTACTATTACATCAAAAATGTCGTATAATGAGAGAAAATGTACCATTTTGAAGCATTAAACTCTAAAAAGTACTTTTTTGGCTATATAACTTGATCAATTTCAGCGATTTTAATGCAGTCTTTTCGAATGCCATGAAAACAAATAGTTCCTCATCGTATTTCAATGTATCGCCCAGGCCTATTTAGTGGTATTTAACCTATATAAGCACAAAGGTGCTCCAATCTCGGTAAATGCCATGAATGTAAACATGGACATTTGCACTACATGTTTTAACAAGAAAATTTCTGGAAAACAGCATGACGAGTAAAATATCAATGATTTTCGGACACCCTGTATGATAACTGTTTCGCTGTTTTTGCTTCAACCTAGGACTATATCTGGAGATTCGTATCTGTAGCCTGTCCTAGCACGATCAGATCAGATTAAGATTGATTTAGGGTTAGTGTTCCGATATAGGCTTGCTGTTTAGTGTTAGAATTGTTGATTAGGGTCAGGTTCGCATTAGGAATAGGATTTTTATAGGGCTAGGGTCATGGATAGGGATAGAGATACGGCTAGGTCCGAGGGTTAGATATGGGTTTAAAATAGAGTTACAGATCAAGTTAGGGTTCCGGCTTGAGTTAGGATAGAGTGAGGCCACACAGGATGCTGTAGAGGCCCATAGACAACGTGTACACAAAGACTAGGTTTTATTTTACACGTGACTATAGGCCTTACGTGCGCCTTAAAGCTTAAGCAAAATGCCTAGCCTAGGCCTATACTGTATTTACACGTATAGGCCTATGTACGTTATTTACGGCAAGGAAATCACCAACAAAATGTGCATGTGGGTCTAATTAACAAAGTGGCATGTCTATATGATCATCAACATTGATTTTTCATCATCATTAAGCTTTCTATATGTATACGCAGGCAAGCGAAGTTTGTTGAATTTAGAAGCCCTGAAATCACAGAAACCAGCCGTAAACCCAATACTAATGCCACAAGTCCCCCCCCCCCCCCTCAACCCGTTACTACATCAACGGGTTCTAAAAACATACCTTAGTAGTCGAAGAAAATGCACGTTTTCTTGCCAGGGCAAATACAGTTAAATATTGAGAAATGTAAGCCAAAAATAGCTAGAAAAGTCTCCATGACGAATATCAGATCCATAGAATTCAGTGTTTCTATATAAGCACAAAGGTGCTCCAATCTCGGGTAAAATGCCATGAATGTAAACATGGACATTTGCACTACATGTTTTAACAAGAAAATTTCTGGAAAACAGCATGACGAGTAAAATATCAATGATTTTCGGACACCCTGTATGATAACTGTTTCGCTGTTTTTGCTTCAACCTAGGACTATATCTGGAGATTCGTATCTGTAGCCTGTCCTAGCACGATCAGATCAGATTAAGATTGATTTAGGGTTAGTGTTCCGATATAGGCTTGCTGTTTAGTGTTAGAATTGTTGATTAGGGTCAGGTTCGCATTAGGAATAGGATTTTTATAGGGCTAGGGTCATGGATAGGGATAGAGATACGGCTAGGTCCGAGGGTTAGATATGGGTTTAAAATAGAGTTACAGATCAAGTTAGGGTTCCGGCTTGAGTTAGGATAGAGTGAGGCCACACAGGATGCTGTAGAGGCCCATAGACAACGTGTACACAAAGACTAGGTTTTATTTTACACGTGACTATAGGCCTTACGTGCGCCTTAAAGCTTAAGCAAAATGCCTAGCCTAGGCCTATACTGTATTTACACGTATAGGCCTATGTACGTTATTTACGGCAAGGAAATCACCAACAAAATGTGCATGTGGGTCTAATTAACAAAGTGGCATGTCTATATGATCATCAACATTGATTTTTCATCATCATTAAGCTTTCTATATGTATACGCAGGCAAGCGAAGTTTGTTGAATTTAGAAGCCCTGAAATCACAGAAACCAGCCGTAAACCCAATACTAATGCCACAAGTCCCCCCCCTCAACCCGTTACTACATCAACGGGTTCTAAAAACATACCTTAGTAGTCGAAGAAGATGCACGTTTTCTTGCCAGGGCAAATACAGTTAAATATTGAGAAATGTAAGCCAAAAATAGCTAGAAAAGTCTCCATGACGAATATCAGATCCATAGAATTCAGTGTTTCTATAGGTTAAATACCACTAATTATGTATTACACGTGTTTCAATGGAAAAATGCCTAATTTCGGGTGGAATTTTCTCATATTCAGAACTCTCACAGTTCAATGCAACCAATATCAGGTGAAACTATATGATTTAGATGCCAAATGATCAAAAATTCAACATAGGTTGACCTGAGACTTTATTGTTTTAACGCACTGAACCGTAAACACCTTAAAATGACAGTGCTCCCTCGAAGCTGAAAGTTACAATATGATAAGGCGACTATTTACTAAAAACCGAAGCCGTGCGTATGAATTTTGGTACTATTACATCAAAAATGTCGTATAATGAGAGAAAATGTACCATTTTGAAGCATTAAACTCTAAAAAGTACTTTTTGGCTATATAACTTGATCAATTTCAGCGATTTTAATGCAGTCTTTTCGAATGCCATGAAAACAAATAGTTCCTCATCGTATTTCAATGTATCGCCCAGGCCTATTTAGTGGTATTTAACCTATATAAGCACAAAGGTGCTCCAATCTCGGGTAAAATGCCATGAATGTAAACATGGACATTTGCACTACATGTTTTAACAAGAAAATTTCTGGAAAACAGCATGACGAGTAAAATATCAATGATTTTCGGACACCCTGTATGATAACTGTTTCGCTGTTTTTGCTTCAACCTAGGACTATATCTGGAGATTCGTATCTGTAGCCTGTCCTAGCACGATCAGATCAGATTAAGATTGATTTAGGGTTAGTGTTCCGATATAGGCTTGCTGTTTAGTGTTAGAATTGTTGATTAGGGTCAGGTTCGCATTAGGAATAGGATTTTTATAGGGCTAGGGTCATGGATAGGGATAGAGATACGGCTAGGTCCGAGGGTTAGATATGGGTTTAAAATAGAGTTACAGATCAAGTTAGGGTTCCGGCTTGAGTTAGGATAGAGTGAGGCCACACAGGATGCTGTAGAGGCCCATAGACAACGTGTACACAAAGACTAGGTTTTATTTTACACGTGACTATAGGCCTTACGTGCGCCTTAAAGCTTAAGCAAAATGCCTAGCCTAGGCCTATACTGTATTTACACGTATAGGCCTATGTACGTTATTTACGGCAAGGAAATCACCAACAAAATGTGCATGTGGGTCTAATTAACAAAGTGGCATGTCTATATGATCATCAACATTGATTTTCATCATCATTAAGCTTTCTATATGTATACGCAGGCAAGCGAAGTTTGTTGAATTTAGAAGCCCTGAAATCACAGAAACCAGTCGTAAACCCAATACTAATGCCACAAGTCCCCCCCTCAACCCGTTACTACATCAACGGGTTCTAAAAACATACCTTAGTAGTCGAAGAAGATGCACGTTTTCTTGCCAGGGCAAATACAGTTAAATATTGAGAAATGTAAGCCAAAAATAGCTAGAAAAGTCTCCATGACGAATATCAGATCCATAGAATTCAGTGTTTCTATATAAGCACAAAGGTGCTCCAATCTCGGGTAAATGCCATGAATGTAAACATGGACATTTGCACTACATGTTTTAACAAGAAAATTTCTGGAAAACAGCATGACGAGTAAAATATCAATGATTTTCGGACACCCTGTATGATAACTGTTTCGCTGTTTTTGCTTCAACCTAGGACTATATCTGGAGATTCGTATCTGTAGCCTGTCCTAGCACGATCAGATCAGATTAAGATTGATTTAGGGTTAGTGTTCCGATATAGGCTTGCTGTTTAGTGTTAGAATTGTTGATTAGGGTCAGGTTCGCATTAGGAATAGGATTTTTATAGGGCTAGGGTCATGGATAGGGATAGAGATACGGCTAGGTCCGAGGGTTAGATATGGGTTTAAAATAGAGTTACAGATCAAGTTAGGGTTCCGGCTTGAGTTAGGATAGAGTGAGGCCACACAGGATGTTGTAGAGGCCCATAGACAACGTGTACACAAAGACTAGGTTTTATTTTACACGTGACTATAGGCCTTACGTGCGCCTTAAAGCTTAAGCAAAATGCCTAGCCTAGGCCTATACTGTATTTACACGTATAGGCCTATGTACGTTATTTACGGCAAGGAAATCACCAACAAAATGTGCATGTGGGTCTAATTAACAAAGTGGCATGTCTATATGATCATCAACATTGATTTTTCATCATCATTAAGCTTTCTATATGTATACGCAGGCAAGCGAAGTTTGTTGAATTTAGAAGCCCTGAAATCACAGAAACCAGCCGTAAACCCAATACTAATGCCACAAGTCCCCCCCCTCAACCCGTTACTACATCAACGGGTTCTAAAAACATACCTTAGTAGTCGAAGAAGATGCACGTTTTCTTGCCAGGGCAAATACAGTTAAATATTGAGAAATGTAAGCCAAAAATAGCTAGAAAAGTCTCCATGACGAATATCAGATCCATAGAATTCAGTGTTTCTATAGGTTAAATACCACTAATTATGTATTACACGTGTTTCAATGGGAAAATGCCTAATTTCGGGTGGAATTTTCTCATATTCAGAACTCTCACAGTTCAATGCAACCAATATCAGGTGAAACTATATGATTTAGATGCCAAATGATCAAAAATTCAACATAGGTTGACCTGAGACTTTTCTTGTTTTAACGCACTGAACCGTAAACACCTTAAAATGACAGTGCTCCCTCGAAGCTGAAAGTTACAATATGATAAGGCGACTATTTACTAAAACCGAAGGCGTGCGTATGAATTTTGGTACTATTACATCAAAAATGTCGTATAATGAGAGAAAATGTACCATTTTGAAGCATTAAACTCTAAAAAGTACTTTTTTGGCTATATAACTTGATCAATTTCAGCGATTTTAATGCAGTCTTTTCGAATGCCATGAAAACAAATAGTTCCTCATCGTATTTCAATGTATCGCCCAGGCCTATTTAGTGGTATTTAACCTATATAAGCACAAAGGTGCTCCAATCTCGGGTAAAATGCCATGAATGTAAACATGGACATTTGCACTACATGTTTTAACAAGAAAATTTCTGGAAAACAGCATGACGAGTAAAATATCAATGAT
Source organism: Amphiura filiformis (assembly GCF_039555335.1). Classification (NCBI taxonomy): domain Eukaryota; kingdom Metazoa; phylum Echinodermata; class Ophiuroidea; order Amphilepidida; family Amphiuridae; genus Amphiura; species Amphiura filiformis. Next base: position 13,128,775 of record NC_092638.1, read on the forward strand.
TTTCGGACACCCTGTATGATAACTGTTTCGCTGTTTTTGCTTCAACCTAGGACTATATCTGGAGATTCGTATCTGTAGCCTGTCCTAGCACGATCAGATCAGATTAAGATTGATTTAGGGTTAGTGTTCCGATATAGGCTTGCTGTTTAGTGTTAGAATTGTTGATTAGGGTCAGGTTCGCATTAGGAATAGGATTTTTATAGGGCTAGGGTCATGGATAGGGATAGAGATACGGCTAGGTCCGAGGGTTAGATATGGGTTTAAAATAGAGTTACAGATCAAGTTAGGGTTCCGGCTTGAGTTAGGATAGAGTGAGGCCACACAGGATGCTGTAGAGGCCCATAGACAACGTGTACACAAAGACTAGGTTTTATTTTACACGTGACTATAGGCCTTACGTGCGCCTTAAAGCTTAAGCAAAATGCCTAGCCTAGGCCTATACTGTATTTACACGTATAGGCCTATGTACGTTATTTACGGCAAGGAAATCACCAACAAAATGTGCATGTGGGTCTAATTAACAAAGTGGCATGTCTATATGATCATCAACATTGATTTTTCATCATCATTAAGCTTTCTATATGTATACGCAGGCAAGCGAAGTTTGTTGAATTTAGAAGCCCTGAAATCACAGAAACCAGCCGTAAACCCAATACTAATGCCACAAGTCCCCCCTCAACCCGTTACTACATCAACGGGTTCTAAAAACATACCTTAGTAGTCGAAGAAGATGCACGTTTTCTTGCCAGGGCAAATACAGTTAAATATTGAGAAATGTAAGCCAAAAATAGCTAGAAAAGTCTCCATGACGAATATCAGATCCATAGAATTCAGTGTTTCTATAGGTTAAATACCACTAATTATGTGTATTACACGTGTTTCAATGGGAAAATGCCTAATTTCGGGTGGAATTTTCTCATATTCAGAACTCTCACAGTTCAATGCAACCAATATCAGGTGAAACTATATGATTTAGATGCCAAATGATCAAAAATTCAACATAGGTTGACCTGAGACTTTTCTTGTTTTAACGCACTGAACCGTAAACACCTTAAAATGACAGTGCTCCCTCGAAGCTGAAAGTTACAATATGATAAGGCGACTATTTACTAAAAACCGAAGCCGTGCGTATGAATTTTGGTACTATTACATCAAAAATGTCGTATAATGAGAGAAAATGTACCATTTTGAAGCATTAAACTCTAAAAAGTACTTTTTGGCTATATAACTTGATCAATTTCAGCGATTTTAATGCAGTCTTTTCGAATGCCATGAAAACAAATAGTTCCTCATCGTATTTCAATGTATCGCCCAGGCCTATTTAGTGGTATTTAACCTTCAGTCAATTTGATACTTCTATATTTAGAGGCACTATAAAGTTCCATAACATGCCCTAATCAAAGAGCCATTTTAAAAGCCAATAGCCTTACAATTAGTATCGAGTAAATCACAGTAAGCTAAAGGCTGTAAACAATTTTACTCCCACTTAATTGACTACCTGTCGCTTCGTTGTACCCACATGTCTAGATGTCTGGGCAGAATATTAAAGTAGTGATTGATGTCATTTTCAAACGCTAAAAGCGAACCATTAAAATCGAGATTTTACTATCATATTTTGGTAACTACGGTATATGTAAAAATATTTCTTTTGATAAACCATTGATAAAATAAAATACCCTCCAATATCTTGTTTATTTTTTCTATCCAATATCAGATGTATATAATGACTTTAGAAAAAGCAATACATGCATGGTGAATTGTTGTATGATCATGCTTATTTTTATTTTTATATTGAGAATGGCCAATCGTGTTCCAAACACTGTAAATCCTCGACTGAGATTCTCTGAAATTGAACTTACGATTGACAGAATTTCAAAATACTGGAACAAATATATAGTTTTAATATTTGTTACTGCATTAGAAAGTATGGGGTGTTTGTAATGATAGAAAGTGACTTTTAATTAAATGAACAGTTTTTTTTGGTAAAAAAATACAGATTAGCTTTGGGTAAATTTGCATTTAATTTTTTTTCGAATGTCGCTTAATTTACCAAAGGCTTGCTACGCTACAAGTTACACAAAATATGCAATCACTTTGGCCTCCTCTGGATGCCATATCTCCATAGAGAAATTAAGAGTCTCGACTATAATCTTAAGTTACGTGTCCACGGGTACAGAAACAGTATACCAATAAATGAAAGATAAATAATGTCTCTTCCCAGAAGGGATTACACGGTTTTTGTTACCTATAATCCCGTTACGTCCGCACATATAATATTCAAGACAAAATATATAGTGTTCATGATATTATCTTGGCTAGAAAAAAATAGTTGGAAATTCCAACTACCTGGAGTTGTACATCAGCGGCAAGGTATTGTTTTCAAGGTAGATTTTGAATTGTCTTTAGATCTTGGGAGAACAATGCCAGTGCATTGAAAGGTTAACCCAGGTTAAATAAGAATAAAGTAACTAAATAAATAAAATCCTTACTGTAGGATTCAAAAGAATTTTGAATGCATATTAATTATTGTGGCAAACAGACAAATTGTTTGGTTATTGTTGTGTTTATTTGTGTTTTTGTTTTCTGTTAGCTCATCATCAATATTTATAAGATTTAATTAATTTTCAAGTTATGCAACTATTCGTAAATATATTTTTTGAATATCACAGATGTATAAAAATAGGCATGTATTTCATCAGTTACACTCAGCAAACACTCTGTTTGAAATTCATAAGCTTTTTAAAGATACTGTTTACAGAGTGTATAAAGCACACGTCCCTGTTATGATTAAATAGTTTGCCAAAAAGAAGTTTCGGTGCGGAAATTCGTTTTGAAGTTATGCTTGAATAACTCTTATATCAATAACATAGATCATAGTAAAAAGGATGGAAATGTTTTATTTTTACATGCCCATAATTTATAATCAGTGCATCAGTGCATTCAAGCTACATGAGTAGGAAAGGAAGAAAGATAAACAACAACAACAACAACAACAACAACAACAACAACAACAACAACAACAAAGCAGAACTCAAACAAATATTATACTCTCAATATCTATCTACATAGAATAGTTAATTTACGATCCGTCATGTTTTAAAAAACATGACGGATCGTAAATTGTAACAATCGTAAACAATTTCAAAGACAAACATTGATGTGGCAGCAGTTTGTCTAAAAGAGTGAAGTGAGCCGCTTTATAAGTGATAATATACGGGTCGCCAGAGGCATATAATTCGTTAGATTTTGATCGACATAATGCACATATCAAATGCATCCCCGGCCCCTGGGGACCCGGGGATGGTCCGGGACTTGACATCATGTGACCCGGGATTTGACTCAAAATGTGTCCCGGGGGGAGCCGGGGGTTAGCCGGGACTGGTATAAGAATTGACGTCGGCCAAACCCCGGGAAATTGGGCTGGGACTTTACCCAGGCGAGACCGGGATTATGTCGTAACTTACCCGGGGTTTTCCAACCAGTAAAATGGGTCGTGAACATGGCCGTGGTTTACTAGTAAGGATGCCCGCATTTATGGGCCGGGGAATCCTATCACTTGACCGTACTTGAGCCGTGGATGTATATTAATAATCCACATTAATGTTAATACTGTTCATAATCCATTCCAAAAACAAAATCTTTGCTGTTGTTTCAACATTTTGCAGTAGGCCATGTATCTGCTATTTAACGGGGCTCTAAAGTTAGCATGTTTAACCAGACCACACTGGCTTCCTATGCATGTGCACACGAAGACCTGCTATACGCTTATTTAACCACCGCCGAGATTTTTTGATCACAAATCGTTGAAAGGATGTTTTAAATAATATCTAAAAAATGGCAACCTCGTGAAACAAAATCTTAATAAGTTGTGCGCTAAAAGTTTCATAGATGGTCATTTGATTTTAAACAAGATTCAAGGTAGGCATATTTGGATGGGGTATGGGCCTTATACAGAATAGCCTCATTAAAATTGAAGTTGCATTTGGATTGACATAAAAAAAAAATCGTATAGGCCTATAATATTATGTGCTTAAAATGTTTATGCAAAGATCGAACATTCGCCACTCCCGTATCCTGGACAGATGTAAATGTAGTAATCTGTTTCTTTCATATCTTTGATGTTTTAATCATATAGACCTACACGTAGGCCCTATATCAATACGATATTCCTGGTTTATTCCCGGTATTTTCCGACCCGCCATTCATGCCTCGTAATATTTAAAACAAGCATGCATAATATTAAATATAGTGATGGCACACACTGGGTCAGGTATCTTCCTCTTGTCCCGTTCCCCTGCCACTATAAAGCATGAAAAATACGCGAAGTGACTAACTGGGAAAGTCGGGTGACTGGGGTCCGACATTGATATATGCAACGTAAAATTCCTTCGACGGTGTGCCAAAATCACCCCAAAACTGTGGAACGTCCCCGTACACCTTCAACCAAGAAGATCCCCGCCATGTCGCGTCACACTCTTGGCCACGGGCCTGGGATATCAAATCCGGGTATCAAATTCACCCAGCATGTCCAGAGCTCAGCAGTCCATTGAAGACATACCTGCCGCATGACAAGATTGCCGCGATATTAAAACCATATTAAAATCAACAGGCCTATATCCGATGCTCAGGGCCGGGAACTTGGGCCGAGGAATACCCGGGGTTTGCATCGGTTTGCATCGGTTATTCGCCCCGGGAGGGCCGGGGAGTGGCTGAGAGTTTGGCCCGGGTGGGTCCGGGACTGGCCAGGTGTTTACCCGGGACTTGAACTTTTAAACCAAAGATCCACGGCCCACGACCCGGCCATCCCCGGGTCCCCAGGGGCCGGGGTTGCATTTGATATGTGCATAAAGGAGCTGTACTTCATCGTTTATAATCGGCCGTGAAGTCCTGTTGCTTTATCTATAAGTCTTCATTAATGAAGGTTGGATTAAAGGAAGTTGCAATTTGCAAACTTAAAATTATCATCTTATTAAATAACTTTCGCTTAAACAAGGTGAACAGAATCTATTGATTACTGACTGTGCTTTGTAATGAGCATCGGCCATTTTTTAAAGATACCAAACTGTCGTGACTTTAAACAAATTATATTCAAAGGCAACAAGCACCAATTCTTATCATGAAATTTGCTTTCTTGTATAATGTAAGTATTTTTTAAACATTTAGTTACTTAAAATTTGCATTGGAAAGTATTAAAAGACTAGGCGGATTACGCATCCACATGCTAGACAAGTCTTTATAAAGACTTCATTACGTTGTATTATTATCTTACAATACCTCTTATTAAAATATTCAAATATTTATTTCCAACATTTTCCAATCACTGAATTTATTGTACTTGGAACAAGAATATAAAATTACATGAAAAACAGTGGCTTTTTTGGACGGGAATAAGCAAACTATGATGCAATTTTATCAGTTTCGCCGTCGAGTAATGATTAAAGGAGGAAATAGGAAAAGTGATCCCGCCCGGGAATTGAACTGACAAAATTGCATTATAGAAAGTACAATATTTCACGTAAGTGATACATTTTTAAGTGCGTGGGTATGAGCGTTTGGACAATATTTTTGTGGGACATAAGAGCACATCAGACATGTCGAATTGCATTGTGAACATGTCCTTCTGATATGATTTTTTTAATTCGCTATTATAATACATATTTTATGGTAAATGATTACAAATAATTTTGATTTTCAATAGTCCTCGAAGAAAACTTTATAAATCTAATAATATGTACTTAAAGTGTCTATAGCCGGGATGATAATTTTGACATTTTTATTTAAGATATGGATCTTTTTCCCACAACGGCCTGCTTGTTTTGCTGTAAAAAAAAGTCCAGAGAAATCCGAATCTTCTTAGATTTAGAAAGTTTGCTTCGAGGACTATTAAATATTTAAAATTATCACATTTTAATATTTTGTCATAAAATTAGTATCGTGAATATCAAAAGGACATTCCTTGTATTCGATATATCTAATGTGCTCTCATTTCCCACATAAAATACTGTCGAAATTAACGTTCATCCCAGAGCCCTTAATTATATCTATTAATTTGAACCATCTAATATTTTATTCACTACTGATTCGTGGAGTAAAGAAGTAATGAAGTCACCTTTTTCATAAAACATCATGCGGAAAATTTCATATCATTATAGTTTCAAACGACGCGCAAGTAAGTAGGTAATGTGCCTGTAATTAAAGATTTTTCTGCATCGTAGAATCTGCAGCTCTGTTGGCAGAACCACGTAATATTATTACAAGAATTAAATCATGGGAAAAGTGGGCCTTATTATTAAAGACAAAAGGGAGAGGGGGAAAAAAGAAGAAAAACGAACTGAAAAATTCCAAATCATCGATAAGGATAACATGGGAATCGAACTCTCAACCTTTCGCACTGCAGACCTTCGATCTGTCCACTAAGCCATGGCATCCTGTTCTGGCTCAAAGGTATTCTTATTTCTCGTTCAACATGTTCAAGTATCTCACTCAACAACAATCTTTTCGAAACTGCTTGTACTTCAGTTAAATGGGATGATACTACAATATTGTGTTACACAATATGCTACTTTTAAGTAGATGTGTAACTACTTGAGAATAAAGGACTATGAATAGGTGCAACTACTGAATAGGTGCAACTACACAATTACTGAGTCAAACTATATCCAGGGAAGCTTATCAATTAACTACAGCTCAAAATTATGAAAATGCAAATGATAATACAGATGACTTAACAGCACAACAACAATGGGACACCATTGCATCAGCATGTCTTGAATCTGCAAAATAAAACCTTAAAAGCAATGTAAAGAAGCGTTTCTCAGAAAATCCACATATAGAAGAACTATCCAAAGAACAGCAAAAACTTAGAAATGATATCAATGCTACCACTGATAAGACCAAATGCAGAGAAAAGAAAACAAAGAGGAATAAAATCCTCAAAGAAATACACAAACTGGTTGAAAAAGAAAAGACAAAGAAAATAATTGATCAGGTTGAAGAAATAGAAAACAATAAAAATGACTCAAACAGAATGTACCAAGCAGTTAGACAACTCCAACAGTCTAAAACAAAGAAAAAACTTGTGGTTGATGGAGAACATGGTCTAACAACAAATGTCAAAGAACAAGTTGAAATAATAACAAATCATTTTAGAACAGTATTTCACATTGACTCAGAAGAAGAAATACCTGAAGTAAAACCAAGAGAAATGGAAGTACCTTTCACAGCAAGTGAAGTACAAAAAGCTGTAAAATCACTCTAAAACAATAAAAGTCCTGGATGTGGTCAACTTAAAGCTGAACTTATTAAACACAGCCCGCCAGTCATACATCAAGGAATAGCAGATTTACTAAATCATATGGCCAAAACTGGAGATCATCCTAAAGAAGTAAAGACATGAATACTAATACCTATACCAAAACCAGGGAAAAAACAAGGACCACCACAAAATTTAAGACCCATCATTCTTCTATCTGTAATTAGACAAATTCTAGCCATAATCATGATCACAAGAACGGCAGAAAAGTTAAATAGCCGTATACCTATAACTCAAGACTAAACTGGGTGGGTCATCTATACAGACTCCCAGAAGAAACTTCAGCACGTCAAGCCCTAGCTGAATTTCAAAGAAAAACTAAGCGTCCTGTCGGACGCCCAAAACCAACGTGGGTGGCGCAAATGCAAAAAGAAGTAGACGAACAAACTCTTACACAGACCAATGACAGAATAGCCTGGAGAGCAGTAGTAGCGTGCGCAATGGCAACATAGCCGGAAAGCGTAGACGATGATGATGATGAATAGGTGCAACAGGATTACCTACGGGATTATCTCAAGGATATAATTCTGTTCTGAGTGTTCTCCCTCCTTTTCTTACATCTTCTCTGATATGTGCTAGTGTCATTGGTTATTGTTAAAAGGCAATAAGGTGTGTAATTGCAATATTTCCTCTGAATAGGAAAGACTCTCTACATCAAACCATGGATGCTGGTGGTTCGAATTTGGAGAAGGTATCTTCCCAAAAAAATTTAAAATGAGCTGCGTTTCTGTCGTATTTACATAATTATGGAAAGGTTCTATACAAAAACGATTCTCTTATAAACCATCATGCGCACAGTTTCCACCTCAATACACCTGAGCACACATTTTCCTCCAAGAGCTTCCAAGCAGAGAACAACAAGCAGTAAATGTCTCTACCACAGTCTTTGCTACACTACACGGTTGCGTGCATAGCAATGTGAGAGCTGCTGAGCTTCTAGCTGAAAAAATGGGCCTCTTTGATTGGTTTTTGTCGAAACCTCAAGTGTTCCCTTCATCCAATCAGAATTTTTTTATATCAAATGAAAGCTAACACGTCCCCCTAAAAACACTTTTAGTCACTAGGTCAACAGATAACGCAAGGCAAGGCGAATGTGATTAATCTGTTGAAAACGACCTATCCCAGCACAGTTTTTGACCAAAATGTATATGGTCAATTCCAGCCAAAGCGGGACAAAATTCTCTCTGGGGGGCCATTTTGAAAATTGTTTTCCTTTTCAATTCTAGACTTATCAAATGAGACAATCATATCTAGTGAATCATCAGGTGGAAGTGCCATCGGATTGGAAAAAAAAAATTCTTGCTAAACCAAATAAAGTGTTAAATGCGCATATGGTCGAATCCAACGAAAAGTGTACACGGCATGTTCAGGGCCATAACTTAAAAGTATTAATCAATTGGCATTCGTTTTTGTATTGTGTTTATTCGCCTTGATCATACGCTTCGCGCCATATATAATAAGACCCCTTCTGTGAAAAACTTAGACACAGAGACCCCAAAACATGCTATTTTTACCCATTTTTTCAAAATATTTCTTAAAGTATTTTTAAAAACATCTAAATCAGTTATGAAAAGAAGTCATTGGATTGAATCTAAATTGATTTCCTGAAAGGTGTGTATTCAAAGATTGCCTGTTCAATTTTTCACATATTTGTACATAATTATGAATTTTTTGTGATAATTTTTTGAGTGGTATTTTTTTTACATTACCTACGAATACAATTTTTCATAGCACTAGATATGTCTTTAAAAATGGAAATCACTAATAAATGCGCAATTGATACAAGCTTTGATATGTCCAATACTGAAATGCATTGCATTCGGACATCTTTATTATTGTGTTTAGCTGCCAGAAATTCTAAATGGCACAAAGGTAGGTTTGGTAAAAATATGCATTACCTCCGAATACATGTTAAAAGCTGTGCCATTTCCACAAAGTGAGAGAATAGTAAACAATAGTTAAGCAATAGGTGCAGGGTAATACACGCTTTATTTCTACCAAGTTTCAATAACCTGCGTTTAAATATTTCTGAGATGTCAACAATAAAAGCAAGTATTCGTAGGTAAATTTCGGTAATCGAATGTTACCTACGAATACACTTTGACATCATGACAGTATTGTGAAACACCGCCATTCATGCCAATGCCCATATTGGTACATAACGAAGGCCTGTATGTTTGCTATCAAATCATATGTCAATGAAAGTTGCGAATTCACATACATGCCCACCATGCAAAACTGAATACGGCTTAATTGGTGAAAAATATGTACTGAAATAGACGACGGTCTGCTCATTTGAAAGAAAAATCAGATTTAAAGAAGATTAGAAGGGATAAATACTTGGATTTGTCAACTGTCATGTGTGCTTCATTTTAAATGTTTACCGACCTTCTGGTTTCTTAGTAATTTGTGTCCAAATTGATTTATTCGAAGGTAACTTTTGACGTTTTCGCTAAGGTTACCTACGAATACCATGGAAAAAACGACTGTTCTCATTGTCTCATGATCTAGACAACACATTGATGGACCCTGGTATAAAGCTAATTGTAGTTGCCCTCAAACGAAAGGCCACAAGACGTAACTGACGCCAAGATGGACCTCACAAGTCTGCAATAACGGTTTTAAGCGATTTGTGTGCAATTAAGCAAATTAAAGTCACTTTAGTGCCTTTGTTTCTTACTTCAATCCTCTTTCAACCGTTGTGAACCGACATTATTAATACATGATAGGGTCTAAAGCATCAATAAACGCACATAAAGAAAATAATACATTCAAAGTGCTTTATAAAATGAAGTTTTGATTGCGATATCCACCAAAAGTCTAATTCTTACCTACAAATACTGAAATGTTACTTACGAATACAGCATAATACATGACATGTGTAATGAAGTGTCCCTACCAATGGAAATTAATTGTCAAAAACTTTAAGCGGTACCCCAGGACACTATTATTACCCATATACGGATTCATTCAACAATTATTTAATATGTAAAATTGCTGATTAACTACTTGTATATCAAAATGAAGTGGTCAAAATCTTGCTAAAAGCATCAAAAAAATTTTGATGTAAGGTAATAGCATTTATTCATTTGGACGTACCATCTGAAAGGGAAATAAAAACGTACCATTTTATTAATTCATTACCATAGATAGCAAAATTTAAACCTATAAACTCAATATAGATATTGTTAAATCGCTCATGTTACCTACGAATACCCGGGTTTCTTCACCTTTTCATTGTATAAAGCGTTAGGTGTATGCGTATAATTCCTAATATTCTTGAAAACATTTATCATACTTGTTCTTATACAATGTGTAAATTGATTCATACTCATTTGATAAATAAAATACAGAAACTGACCTAAACTTTATTTTCAAAAATAAACTAGCATAAATTGACTAAGATCATATTGATCGCGTTATAAAAATAAAAACAAATATTTTCTGGTCGAGTTAGCATTTTCCTGACACCCTGTGGTCTACATTACACGAAAAAAGCGTTAATGGGAATATTCCATTTGTTTTAGGTTGATTAGTATTGCGATAGTGAAAGCATCCTAGTGGTATTCGTAGGTAACATTGGGTTATGATATCACATTTACTATCACACGTCCTGGATTTATTTTTCAAGATTAGTAATGGCACTTTTGGTTCCTATAAGGCCAATATGTCATCAATCAATGGGCAAAAGGAAAAAATTGTGGAGACATTTTTATTTCGGACTTTTATTTTTGGCCCGTGGACACTTTTGGTTGGATTCGACCATATGCATGTTACCCACGAATTCAAGCCTTTTTCACCTGTTGTACGCCCAAAACCAACGTGGGTGGCGTAAATGCAAAAAGAAGTAGACGAACAAACTCTTACACAGACCAATGACAGAATAGCCTGGAGAGCAGTAGTAGCGTGCGCAATGGCAACATAGCCGGAAAGCGTAGACGATGATGATGATGAATAGGTGCAACAGGATTACCTACGGGATTATCTCAAGGATATAATTCTGTTCTGAGTGTTCTCCTCCTTTTCTTACATCTTCTCTGATATGTGCTAGTGTCATTGGTTATTGTTAAAAGGCAATAAGGTGTGTAATTGCAATATTTCCTCTGAATAGGAAAGACTCTCTACATCAAACCATGGATGCTGGTGGTTCGAATTTGGAGAAGGTATCTTCCCAAAAAAATTTAAAATGCGCTGCGTTTCTGTCGTATTTACATAATTATGGAAAGGTTCTATACAAAAACGATTCTCTTATAAACCATCATGCGCACAGTTTCCACCTCAATACACCTGAGCACACATTTTCCTCCAAGAGCTTCCAAGCAGAGAACAACAAGCAGTAAATGTCTCTACCACAGTCTTTGCTACACTACACGGTTGCGTGCATAGCAATGTGAGAGCTGCTGAGCTTCTAGCTGAAAAATGGGCCTCTTTGATTGGTTTTTGTCGAAACCTCAAGTGTTCCCTTCATCCAATCAGAATTTTTTTATATCAAATGAAAGCTAACACGTCCCCCTAAAAACACTTTTAGTCACTAGGTCAACAGATAACGCAAGGCAAGGCGAATGTGATAAATCTGTTGAAAACGACCTATCCCAGCACAGTTTTTTGACCAAAATGTATATATAGGTTTTAAAAGTCAAAACCTCAAGTGTTCCAAATTTTATGTCATTAAATGAAAAAGCACACTTATATTGTCCATACACTAGAGTCACTAGAATGTGCAATGGCCAATTCTTTAAAAGTCAAAACCTCAAGTGTTCCAAATTTTATGTCATTAAATGAAAAAGCACACTTATATTGTTCATACACTAGAGTCACTAGAATGTGCAATGGTCAATTCTCTTTGAATTGCAAATCTAGTGCAAAAAGTTACTATTTTCGCCTGTTTTGTCATACGGTTGTAAATTATATGACTTTGCTAAAAGAGCGCTTACAAATTGATATGTTACAGTAATTTATCGTTAATATTAATAAAACCGAAATATTATGCATATTATACCGATCGTTTTCGTAATTTAAATGAAGATTTGCATATCAAAATTATTATTCATCAGATGTCATTTTATAATTATGTTCTTACATCAGATAAGAATTTGGAACCATTTGAATATTACATCCAATGTACAGGGTGTATCAAAATGATTAGTACCCATCAACACCAATAGGAGCCACCTTATTTATAGATGAATGTTATAAAAGTTCATCATCCTGGGCATTTCAAGAGGATTCAATATCGCATATGGAAAAAACAGGCATTTTCAATAAAAATACTACAAACTGAAGGGTACCAATCATTTTGATACACCCTGAACATGAACGAGACACAGCCGTTGGCACACTCGTATTTGCATTAATGTCGCATTGGGTTACAATTAAATTGCTTTATACACAAATTGTCTAAATACATATTGCATACTCTGTAAAGGTGTCCGTGTGCTGACTCATCTGTTTGGCGAAATGTCGAGTCATGCATACTGTTACACAATAGAGCTGCATAAGATTCATTGTTTAACCGTAGTAATCTGCGGATGAAAATGCCATTCGTCGTTAATGTTTAAAGAGTGCATAACTATATTTTTTACTTCATATAATATTGGTAAAAATAGCAACATAGTAATAAACGTAGAATGTTTATGTCAATATGTAAATATTGATTTAAAAATGAATAGTGATTAAACAAAATACTTCATGACTTTACTGCAACTTTCAAATCTAGGTTTACTGTCATTATAAGTACGCTGTGACATCAATATTGGGGCCAATTAGGTGTCATAATGCGCAGAAATTAATTCTTTTTCGAATGCATATCCCAAATATGGCATAAGATAAACCGTTTTGGAGTACTAGTCTTTCATTAAGGGGGGGGCGTAATTATGTTTGGGGTTTTTTTTATTGTTTTCTTTTTGTTTTTTGTTGTTGTTTTTTGCATCACAACGTGTAACATCTTTAGTCTGCTCAATTAATATTTAGTTTTACAGAGGTTTGTATTAGAAGAGCATCGGCCAATCATAGGTCAATCAAGTGATTATTTACACTTAAACGTTTGGACCAACTTGCAAATACTAATAACACAAACAAAATTTGAAAAAAAATGCTGCTTACATTTTGCCGAAATTAAGTTTGCATCCTACATATTTTCAAGCAGTTATTTATCTGCAGGCACAAATTTCCCAAACCGCAAGCATTCATCCAACCACTTTCATATAAATATGTACATACAAGTAACTACGCATTTGTTATTATCTGGAAAATAACAAATATGCCAGTTGTGCGCTTTTGTCGAAGTAGGGCATCAGTGTAAACGGGAACCACTTGAACCTTCAACCAGGGATATGAGCGTGATTAATAATATTATGATTTATAGGTAGGCTGAAGGAGTAGATATCTAGAGAATACAACCGACCTTTCATAATCGTTTTGCCTCCAGGTGCTTGCAATGATTTCCGCCTCTTAGTTTGCATAAACCGGACACTAACATTTGTGTTTAACGATATGCGATATTGTTTGAACACCGGTGTGACCTACTTTTCACTTATATGGAAATTTGTAATTAATTATCTCTTTGCACAAACGTTTCTTGTATACTTCATACCGCTTATAAGTGCTGCCTTGTGTTCGTATTTATTACAGTAATTGAAGACCACAGTAGATAAAATAGTCAAGCGCCATTTTGACGAAATTGAGTTATTGGCAGATTATAAGTCACTAGGGGTCAAACATTTTTTTCTGAAAATTTGGGTCGATTTGACCCCCACCAAGTAGGGGTCACGTGAGGGGTCAAGTGGGGTCAAAATTTCAAAATGGTCCGATTTGTTTCAAATTGGTCTCAAATTACTCCTTATAATATTAGGATTACAAAAATATATAGTTTGCCATATCTAACATGCTTAGTTTAGCAGTTATAGGTTCAAGGTCAATCAAAGGTCAAACGAGGTCAAATTTGCAACAACATCCGATTTGCATAAATGATACACCAAATTGTTCCTCTCGATATTGGCATTTTAAAAATGTATACTTTTAACTATTATTAACTTTCAAGTACAAAATACTGATTATTGATTATAGAAAATCAATAAATGACAAATAGTTGATTGATAGCTACATTAAGTACAATATCCATATCAATTCATTACAGCAAGTTTTATGCAAAAATAACTAAATTTGTGTTCAATAGAAACAATTCATAACTTTAAACCCATTTTTCTCTAACCTGTTATTTTGGCCAGGGTCTTCAATTTATCGTTAATATTAATAACACCATTTTGTAGTTACTGACACATTAATTATACTATACAGATCTTTTTCGTGATTTAAATAAATATTTGCATATCAAAATTATTATATTCATCAGATGTCAATATTGTCTTGCATCAGATTAGAATTTTGAACCATTTGAATATTACATCCAATGTACAGGCTGTATCCAAATGATTAGTACCCATCAACTTCCAGTTATTATAGACAAGACTAAAACATCAAAGTGAAACATAGGAGCTACCTTTTTTATACATGAATGTTATAAAAGGTCATAAAACTATAAATCCTGGACATTTCAAGAGGATTTAGTATTGCATATGGAAGAAACAGGCTTGTCAATAAACACTAAAAACTGATGAGTTACGTACCCAAATTAAGTTTCACGCAGATAGTATTTGTGTTAGAAATAACAGTGTGAACATTACCTGCATGGGTTGGAATGTTTCATATTCCGGCCAGGTAAATTTTGTCAAAATCGACAAGCAAGATTTTATTTTATTTACAAGAAAAAAAGAAAAAAAAACTACTAGTAATAGAGCAGTAAGATGTGATTTAAGACGTTACCCTTTCTTAATTCATAAGCTCTCCCAATTACACATTGGTGGATTCTTAAATTGCAATTATCTTGTGATTGATGCAATGCTTAACAATGGAAAGTAATGCGACTTTCAAATGGAAAAATCATATATCTTTTCTGCCGAGTTGTCACATTAATAAGTCGCTCGTTCTATTCTGTTTCCGCGGCAACGGTCATGCTATTAAAGGATTTTTGTCATTTTTGCCCAAAGTGTCACATTTTAATTACCCATATCTTACAAATGCGTTTTTGTTACGTTACGTTTCGTTACAGTTGGTCTTAATACTCGAAGCAGAATATTTATTATTTGTTGACAAATGCTTCTTTAAAAACAATATAAATTTCCCTCTTCGCAGGATGCTCTGACTATTTAATACAGTCCATCGATGGAGATTCGAATTAAAACACATTCAGTAACTTTTCAATATTAAGAATATTTTGTTGCCTAAAGCTCTTCAGTCAATTTGATACTTCTATATTTAGAGGCACTATAAAGTTCCATTACATGCCCTAATCAAAGAGCCATTTTAAAAGCCAATAGCCTTACAATTAGTATCGAGCAAATCACGGTAAGCTAAAGGCTGTAAACAATTTTACTCTCACTTAATTGACTACCTGTCGCTTCGTTGTACCCACATGTCGAGATTGTTACGAGTCGTACTTGACTCAAGGCCAAAATCACCTTTTACCCGAACTCACACGAATGCACAACACAAATACACTGTTTGATTAAGCTAACATAATCTAAGTCTTTAATTGAAAACAGAGTATGATTGGTACATATAATAACAATATCGCATATACAATAAAATCACACAATGACAGTTTTACTATATCAGTACTTAACCAGCTGTCTTCTTGTTGGTGATCCTAGAGTTCTTGCAATGTTCTGGACGACTGATGTAATATATCCTTATTCACTTGTCCTGCGAAAATCAGCGAAGTCCATCGTACACTTGCATTTATAAATCCTTGCGTATAAAATCCTCATACGAAAATGATGATGCTTCCTCCAATCTCCTTTGCGCTGCTATCTCCACAAATATATCTCCTTGCGCTGCTTTCTCCACAAATATATCTCCTTGCGCTGCTTTCTCCAAAAATGGTGTTTCTTTCACCAACCACTCTTTTTCCAGGGAACAGGTTTCTTTAACACAGCTCCACTGTTTTTTGACAGATGCGTTGCCTTCACAAACCCAGCAAACTCCAGCAATTTGACAGAAGAACTTTTAATCCTTTGATGAGGAAGAGCACTTTTGTGTGCTCGCTGTCTTCTTCGTTGCTGTATTAAAATTAGCTCAATTATTGGCTATATAAACTGGTTAAAATGTACTTCTTTTTTTGAAGCACGAAGACCATCACACACATGTGGAGTTTTCAATCTCACATGACATTCTGTAAAGTCCCAACAAAAGCCTTCAACTTTTTATATCAGTACTCATGCAAAAAACCCATCATCTATTAATAAACCATTACTTCAATCACATTTTCACAACATTGCTGCAATCTTGGGATTTCCCAAGATTAATTATACACATTCACGTTTCACATTACATCACTTCCTGGGGGGTTTTCCTGACTATGGTGCAATATACTGAACTAGGAATTTCCAAGTTCCAAACATAGATCTGACTTTGTTTACAACAATTTGGGGAATTCCAAAATACAAGGGGTTTCCCATCTCATGAAATACTTTCAGCTTGTAAACAAAGTTAAATAATTAAATTAAATCAAATTACTCAGGGCACATCACACCTCCCCTTAAAGAAGAAAGTTCGAATGTAATGAAAACTTTCTTAAATGCTTTCTTCTTTTACATCAACTTCAACATATTATCAACTTTGAGTATTTAACTCATCATACACAGTGACTACTTGTCACACAAGTTCCCTTTTAAAAGGAATTTTTGTTTATCAGCCCCTTTTATGCAATTCTGGACAGGGCATCAGCCATTACATTGTCTTTTCCCTTAATATGTTTGATGTCCAGATTGTACTCTTGCAAGGTCAAACTCCACCTCACCAGTCTTTGGTTTTGTTCTTCATCCTGTTGATGAAGGTGAGGGATTGTGATCTGTGAAAACAAGCACAGGGCATACTGTGGTACCCAAATACACATCAAAATGTAACAATGCTAATAGCAATGCTAGACACTCCTTCTCAATTGTGGAGTAATTTCTCTGGTGCTTGTTAAATTTCCTTGAAAAGTAACAAATGGGGTGATCTATTTGATCTTCACCCTCTTGCATCACAACACCTCCACAGCCTATGTCACTGGCATCAACAGTCAGCTTGAACTGCTTCTGAAAATCAGGTGCAGTAAGTACTGGTGAACTCATGAGTATTGATTTGACTTTGTGAAAAGCATTTTCACATTGTTCTGACCAAATGAATTTTGCATCTTTCTTCAACAAATCAGTCAAAGGACTTGCTATCTCTGAAAAGTTTGGACAGAACTTTCTATAATAGCCAACCATTCCTAGAAATCTCATGAGTGCCTTCTTGTTTATAGGTGTGGGGTATTGCTCAATTGCTTCAACTTTGGCTTTGATAGGTTTCATCTGACCTTGACCTACAACATATCCTAAGTATGTGACTGTGGCATGGCAAAACTCACTTTTTACCAGATTGACTGTCAACTGTACTTCAGACAGCTTCTCAAACAATTGATGGAGTTGTTCCATGTGTTGTTCCCAAGTTTGACTATAAACAATCAAATCATCTACATACGCTTCACATCCCTCTATGTCTGCCACAATTTGGTTCACCATTCTCTGAAATGTTGCTGGGGCATTTTTCAAACCGAATGGCATGACTTTGTATTGGTAAAGACCAAATGGTGTACAAAAAGCAGAAATCTCTTTGGCACGGTCTGTGAGTGGAACCTGCCAGTACCCTTTCAAAAGATCAAATTTGCTAACAAATTTTGCATTCCCAATTTTGTCTATGCAATCATCAATTCTTGGAATTGGGTACGAGTCTGTCTTTGAATGTACATTTGCAGCTCTCATGTCTGCGACCAATCGGTATGAACCATCAGGCTTGGGAACAAGAATGCATGGTGAACTCCACTCACTACTACTTGGTTCTATGATATCATTGTCTAGCATATAATTGATCTCATTTTTGAGATGTTCCATTTTCAATGGATTGACTCTGTAAGGATGCTGCTTGATTGGTTTTGTATCACCAACATCTACATCATGAAATGCAGCATTTGTTCTACTTGGCGTATCAGGAAATATATTGTCAAATTTGTGAATCAAATTTGCAATTTGACTTTGTTGATCTTGAGAAAGATGACCTAACTTTGAGTCCAAATTAGTGAGCACATCAGAATTGTTCAATTTTACATTATACTCTTTGTGCTCCGGCTCTTTATCCTGGTCAAATGTGACATCAGAATTGTCATCTTTACTCTTGTCTACATTGGCGATTTTGTCTACATCGGCATGTTTGTCTACATTACCAGCATGTTTTACTGTACACACAGGTTTTGGGATGCCACTGTCACTTCTTTCAACATACTCTTTGAGCATATTTATGTGGCATAACTGCCTGCTCTTGCGTCTACCAGGAGTCTTGATAATATAATCTACTTCACCCACTTTTGACTCTACTTCACATGGGCCATGATATCTGGCTTGTAATGGGTGTCCTGGAATTGGAAACAGTACTAGAACTTTGTCACCTGGTTTGAACACTCTCTCTTTGGCATGTTTATCGTACCATTGTTTCATTTTGGCCTGACCCTGTTTCAAGTTTTCTTTGGCAATATCAGTTACTCTGTTAAGCCTATGCTTAAAATTGGAGACATAATCCAACAAATTGATATCTGATTTCTCATTAAGCCACTTTTCTTTCAACAACTTTAAGGGTCCGCGTACTGTGTGTCCAAACACTAACTCAAAAGGACTAAATCCCAAAGTTTCCTGAACAGCTTCCCTAGCAGCAAACAACAACAAGTGTACTCCCTCATCCCAGTCCCTCTGAAATTCCAAACAGTATGTTCTGATCATGTTTTTCAATGTTTGGTGGAACCTTTCTAGTGCACCTTGTGATTCTGGATGGTAAGCACTTGAGGTATACTGTTCTATACCTAATTGATACATGACCTGCTGAAATACTCCAGAAGTAAAGTTTGATCCTTGGTCTGACTGTATGGACTTGGGAAGCCCCACAAATGTGAAGAACTTGGTTAAAGCTTTCACTATTGTCACTGCTTTAATATTTCTCAAGGGTATGGCTTCAGGAAAGCGTGTTGACGCGCACATAATTGTCAGAAGGTATTGATTACCTGACTTAGTCTTTGGTATGGGGCCTACACAATCAATAATAACCCTACTAAATGGTTCATCAAAGGCTGGAATTGGCTTTAATGGAGCAGGAGGTATTTTCTGATTTGGCTTCCCTACTACTTGGCATATGTGACATGTTTTGCAATATTCAGAAACATCTTTTCTGAGAGTGGGCCACCAGAAATGTCTCAGAATTCTTTCATGAGTTTTCTTAACACCCAAATGCCCTGCCATGGGACTATCATGTGCTATGTTAATTACTTCAGTGTGGTAGACTTTTGGTACCACAATTTGGTGCACTACCTTCCACTCTTCATCGGCAGGTACATCAAGGGGGCGCCATTTTCTCATTAGCACACCATCCTGTTCGTAAAAACAGACAGAATTTTGTTCTGCTTCTTCTAGGGTCAATGCCCTTTGATGGATCTCTTTGAGTTCTGGGTCATTTTGTTGCTCCAGAATCAGCTTGTCGTGACTTAATGGGTCTCTCATGGTTTCCCCAATTTGTTCATGCTCAGAGGCTGTGTCATTTTGAGGGGTCTTCTTATCCCCTGGAGAAGGAAGTTTATCTTCTTTCTCATTCAACTGTGACACAAATGTGTCTTCCAAATTGTAGCCTAAGTCATCAATTTGGTTGTCCTCAATTGTTTCTAATGAGGCTCTCTTACTCATTGCCCGTGTCACTGCACATGCAGGAAATATCTCCTCTTCCTCACTATTATCATCCTGTAAACAGGGCTTATCTGTAACTATTGGGTCAGGAAAAACCTTCCCCCTGCCAAATCATTTCCTAGCAACATGGACACTCCTTTGACTGGCAATTCATGTCTAACTCCTATGGTTACAGGACCAGAAACTAAGTCAGATGTCAAGTTAATTTTGTGGAGAGGTACATTCAGTATTTCCATCCCAATACCCTGGATCAAAGCATTACCTGCTGAACTATCCTCATTAAAGGGCAAAGTTCCTTCCAGAATCATAGACCGTGCACAACACGTATCTCGCACAATCTTGATGGGCTTTGGACTACCATTCTCACCAAGTGATACTACTCCCTCTAACACAAATGGTTCAAATTCTTCACACACCTTGTCTGTCTCACCTCCCTTTTGTGGGAAGTCTTGTTTCTTGATTTGACTGACTTGTTTCTTTGACTCAAGTGACACTGCACATCCTACAGTATTACTAGCAGTTTGCTGCTGTTTTTGTGCGTCTTGTCTGCCTTTTAAGAAATAACACTGGGTCATCGTATGCCCTGGTCTCTTACAATGAGTACAAGTTACTTTGGCTTTAAATTCAGTCCCAAATTTTGCTCTGTTACCTGAACTCCCTGGGGTCCCTCTACCACCAGCACTATGCTGTGAATTAGACTGAGGTTTCACTTCTTGTGTACCACCCTGATTTGCTCTAGGTTGATTATGGCTGAACCTGTTTGAATAACTTCTGTTATGACTAAATCTACTCCCATTCAATTTGTGAGTTAAGCCATAGTCGTCCGCCATTGTCGCCGCCTCATTTAGCGTCTTAATTTTGCTAGCGCTTTCATCCAAATGGGTTTTAATGTCAACGTGGACACATTTCTTGAACTCTTCTATAAGAACCAATTGCTTAAGTTGGCCGAAATCATCTTTGACTTCTTTTGAACCAAGCCACCTGTCAAACATTTGTTCTTTTACTCTGGCAAATTCTACATGGGTTTGATCTGCTTGCTTTCTTGAATCTCTGAACTTTTGTCTGTATGCTTCAGGCACCAATTCATAGGCCTTGAGAACTGCCTGTTTGACTTCTTCATAATCATTACACTTCTCTATTGGTAGAGCTGAGTAAGTTTCCTGGCCTTCCCCACAAAACTACTTTGTAACAGTAGGGTCCAATGCTCTGGAGGCCATTTCAAATTTGTAGCTACCTTTTCAAAATGTTGAAAGTACTCGTCAACTTCTTTCTCTTTGAATTTAGGCACAAGCTTTACATACTTTGTAACATCAAACCCTGACTTTGACTTTGAGGAGAAACTTGATGAGTATTTGTCACCTAGCTTAGCCAACTTCTCTTGTTCAAACTCAATTTCTTTTTCTTTCAAATGTGCTTCCAGCGCCATCTTTTCATGGCGCGCTTTGTCTTCCATTGCCATTTTCTGTTTCTCCATATCTAATCTTTCTTGTCTTTCTTGTTTTCTTTCTCTAACTTGATAATTTCCAGTTTTTCTTTTGATCCATTTCCATTTTCTTTTGGTCCATTTCCATTTTCCTCAATTCTAATTGAATTTCCAACTCTTTCAACTTAAATGCTGAGTCCCCACCAATTTCTACTTCAAGTTTCTCTTCCAAATAGGATTCATCAAAAATATCTTCCCCGACCAAAACATCTATCAAGGCAGAATATTAAAGTAGTGATTCATGTCATTTTCAAACGCTAAAAGCAAACCATTAAAATCAAGATTTTACTATCATATTTTGGTAACTACGGTATAAGTAAAAATATTTCTTAAACTATTGATAAAATAAAATACCCTCCAATATCTTGTTCATTTTTTCTATCCAATGCCAGATGTATATGATGAGTTATATTAATGCTTTAGAAAAAGCAATACATGCATGGTGAATTGTTGAATGATCATGTTTATTTTTATTTTTATATTGAGAATGGCCAATCGTGTTCCAAACACTGTAAATCCTCGGCTGAGATTCTCTGAAATTAAACTTACGATTGACAGAATTTCAAAATACCGGAACATATATACAGTTTTTAATATTTTTACTGCATTTAATTAGAAAGTATGGGGTATTTGTAATGATAGAAAGTGGGTAATGACTTCAATTAAATGAACAGTTCCTTTAGTAAAAAAATACAGATTAGCTTTGGGTAAATTTGCATTTTTTTTTCGAATGTCGCTTAATTTACCAAAGGCTTGCTACGCTACAAGTTACACACAATATGCAATCACTTTGGCCTCCTCTGGATGCCATATCTCCATAGAGAAATTAAGAGTCTCGACTATAATCTTAAGTTACGTGTCCACGGGTGCAGAAACAGTATACCAATAAATGAAAGATAAATAATGTATCTTCCCAGAAGGGATTGCACGGTTTTTGTTACCTATAATCCCGTTACGTCCGCACATATAATATTCAAGACAAAATAGATAGTGTTCATGATATTATCTTGGCTAGAAAAAGATAGTTGGAAATTCCAACTACCTGGAGTTGTACATCAGCGGCAAGGTATTGTTTTCAAGGTAGATTTTGAATTGTCTTTAGATCTTGGGAGAACAATGCCAGTGCATTGAAATGTTTACCCAGGTTAAATAAGAATAAAGTAAATAAATAAATAAAAGGATTCAAAAGAATTTTGAATGCATATTAATTATTGTGGCAAACAGGCAAATTGTTTGGTTATTGTTGTGTTTATGTGTGTGTTTGTGTTCTGTTAGCTCATCATCAATATTTATAGGATTTAATTAATTTTCAAGTTATGCAACTATTCGTAAATATATTTTTTGAATATCACAGATGTATAAAAAATAGGCATGTATTTCATCAGTTACACTCAGCAAACACTCTGTTTGAAATTCATTAGCTTTTTAAAGATACTGTTTACAGAGTGTATAAAGCACACGTCCCTGATTAAATAAAGAGTTTGTCAAAAAGAAGTTTCGGTGCGGAAATTCGTTTTGAAGTTATGCTTGAATAACTCTTATATCAATAACATAGATCATAGTAAAAAGGATGGGAATGTTTTATTTTTACATGCCCATAATTTATAATTAGTGCATCAGTGCATTCAAGCTACATGAGTAGCAAAGGAAGAAAGATAAACAATAATAACAACAACAACAACAAAGCAGAACTCAAGCAAAGATTATACTCTCAATATCTACATAGAATAGTTAATTAAAACATGACAGATCGTAAATTGTAACAATCGTAAACAATTTCAAAGACAAACATTGATGTGGCAGCAGTTTGTCTAAAAGAGTGAAGTGAGCCGCTTTATAAGTGATAATATACGGGTCGCCAGAGGCATATAATTCGTTAGATTTTGATCGACATAAAGGAGCTGTATTTCATCGTTTCTAATCGGCCGTGAAGTCTTGTTGCTTTATCTATAAGTCTTCATTAATGAAGGTTGGATTAAAGGAAGTTGCAATTTGCATACTTAAAAGTATCATCTTATTAAATAACTTTCGCTTAAACAAGATGACTGACTGTGCTTATTGTAATGAGCATCAGCCATTTTTTAAAGATACCAAACTGTCGTGACTTTAAACAAATTATATTCAAAGGCAACAAGCACCAATTCTTATCATGAAATTGGCTTCCTTGTATAATGTATGTATTTTTTAAACATTTAGTTACTTAAAATTTGCATTGGAAAGTATTAAAAGACTAGGCGGATTACGCATCCACATGCTAGACAAGTCTTTATAAAGACTTCATTACGTTGTATTATTATCTTACAATACCTCTTATTAAAATATTCAAATATGTATTTCCAACATTTTCCAATCACTGAATTTATTGTACTTGGAACAAGAATATAAAATTACATAAAAAAATTATATTCAAAGTACAACATGAAAAACAGTGGCTTTTTTGGACGGGAATAAGCAAACTATGATACAATTTTATCAGTTTCGCCGTCGAGTAATAATTAAAGGAGGAAATAGAAAAAGTGATCCCGCCCGGGAATTGAACTGATAAAATTGCATGGGTATGAGCTGGGGTATGAGCGTTTGGACAATATTTTTGTGGGACATAAGAGCACATCAGACATGTCGAATTGCATTGTGAATATGTCCTTCTGATATGAACTTTTTTTTTAATTGGCTATTATAATACATATTTGATGGTAAATGATTACAAATAATTGTGATTTTCAATAGTCCTCGAAGAAAACTTTATAAATCTAATGATATGTACTTAAAGTGTCTATAGCCGGGATGAAACTTTTGACATTTTTATTTAAGATATGGATCTTTTTCCCACAAAGGCCTACTTGTTTTGCTGTAAAAAAGTCCAGAGAAATCCAAATCTTCTTAGATTTAGAAAGTTTATTTCGAGGACTATTAAATATTTAAAATTATCACATTCTAATATTTTGTCATCAAATTAGAATCATATCGTGAATATCAAAAGGACATTCCTTGTATTCATAAGTCAATTTGATATATCTAATTTGCTCTCATGTCCCACATAAAATACTGTCGAAATTAACGTTCATCGCAGAGCCCTTAATTATATCTATTAATTTGAACCATCTAATATTTTATTCACTACTGATTCGTGGAGTAAAGAAGTAACGAAGTCACCTTTTTCATAAAACATCATGCGGAAAATATCATATCATTTACAGACATAGTTTCAAACGACACGAAAGTAAGTAGGTAGTGTGCCTGTAATTAAGGTTATTTCTGCATCGTAGAATCTGCAGCTCTGTTGGCAGAACCACGTAATATTATCATCTTCAAAACTATAACTAATTTAACAACGGTACGGTTTACTTTAATTCATAATTGATTGGTTTAAAATGACTAATATATAATTACAATGAAACTAGGTCACACATTATTACAACCAAAAACCGTCCAATTAAAGTAACTTTCTATAGTACGTTATGCATTTAATCAATTTCTTGAGGGCGTGCTAAGGTCATGACGTGAAAGGTACATCATATGAAATTTGTTGGCAATTATTTTGTAAGTATACTGAACACTTTGCTGTTATCTCTTCTAGTATTAATCAAAATCAACGCAAAACGCAAATAAACAACGAGGAACTATATCATGTCATAACCTAGCACGCCCTCGGAGAATTGAAAACATACTTTATAGTCAAATTTTGGTTTCGTTTAAAAATATAGAAACATGATAGAAATAACCACCATAAAAACCACGTGTGAAGTTCACACTGCTTCAGAGACTAAACCTCATATCCTAGTCACCGTGAGAGCACTCATCAGTCGCCATAAGCCTGAATGGTATTATAAGTCTGTTGAAGAGGCACGTCGTGATTGGCGTAGATGAGGGACGCTGGAGAAAGATGCTGACATTGATCGTCAGAGGTACATTGAAGTTCAGCGGACTGTGGCTGATATTACTGAAGCAAAGTCGGCTCATTACAGTCACCAACTGCAATATTCTGTACTAACCAAACATAATGATAATAATAATAATAAAAAATAATGGAGCTATTTATACCGCCCAAAAATCATCAAAAAGATCTCATCAGGGCGCGAAAACAAAAAAGCAAAGAACACACAGTGAAACATAAAAATCCTTAAGATTCAGAGAAAGCATGTCGGAAAAATGAGTTTTAAGACTACATGTGAATTGAGCGAGAGAAGTGATATTGCGGATGGTGTTGGGAAGGGAATTCCAAGCTACAGGGCAGCATAACGAAAGGAAGGCATTCCGACATATGATAAATTAACACACGGGGTTCTAAGAAGTTTTTCAGATGATGAACGGAGGGAGCGTTGAGGAACATAAGTACAGATAACCGAGGGGAGGTAAGACGGAAGGGTAACCTTAAAGTGCCGGTATGCAAACACACATAATTTAAACTGAATCCGGAATTTTATGGGTAGCCAATGAAGCTCATATAGTATGGGGGTGATATGATCATATTTACGTTTTTTAACAATGAACCGGGTGGCAGAGTTTTGGTTCCTCTGGATGCGGAGAATTTGATCGGAAATGATACCAACTAAAGCGGATTTACAGAAATCAAGGCGAGACGTGATAAGAGAGTTAACAAGACACGGCGTCGCTCTCTCAGACAAATATGGACGGAGTATTTGTCTTAAGGATAAAAATAGAGAGCGACATATCCCAGCAAACACAAAAACGTTTTAAAAACGTTATTAATAAGTTATATTTTGGCTTTTGGTTCAGGTAAAAACGTTTTAATAACATTAAAATGTCGGGTTATATAAAGGTCATGAAAACGTTTTGAAACGTTTTATATGAAAACACACTACAACAATATTTTTTTAATGTTTTTAAAAATGTTATTGTAAACTATTTTCGCAAACGTTTTTTGCCAAATATTTTGTCAACACTTAAATAACATTATGTTAAAATATTTGCACTCAGCAAACACAAAAATGTTCTTAAAATGTTTTATTCAAAACGTTTTATTAACATTTAAATGTCGGGTTATATAAAGGTCATAAAAACGATTTTAAAACGTTATTGCAAATATTTTGGGCAAACATTTTTCGCAAAATATTTTTTCAACCCCAAAATAACATTCTGTTTAGAATGTTTTAAAAATTGTTTTGGAATGTTATTAAAACGTTTTTATACCCTTTATATAACCCGACATTTAAACGTTTTCCGTAAAAATGTTGTGTTTGTTGGGCAGTAGATGATCAAAAAATGTTTTTAAATGTTATGAACACGTTTTATACCCTTAATATTCCCTTTATATAAGCCGACATTTAAACATTTTCTGCCAACCTTTTATAACCTTTTGCGAATGATATCGAAAACGTTTTGTGTTTGCTGGGATATCACTTATATGGATAGACATGGACAGCGTTTGGTTCAGCCGAACACTGAGGTATTTAACAAATTGTTGGAAAGATATGTCAGAATTCAAAATCTGGATGGTATCATCTTCTTCTCTGTCAACTTGTTTGATGCGAGAGGACGTACCAACGGTTAAGATCTCAGTCTTGTCAGTGTTTAACATAAGTTTGTTACTATTCATCCAGCTCAAGATGGAACTAATACAGTTTTGAAAAGAAGATATGGTAAGCTCAAAGTTCATGGGAGAGTCAGATTGCGAGACATCCGTGTCGTCGGCGTACTTGTGGAAATCACATGTGTGCATGGTAATAATGTCTGATAAAGGCTGAGAATAAAGAGTGAATAAAATCGGCCCAAGTCCGGAACCTTGAGGGACTCCGTACTGTAATGGAAATGGGTCCAAAACCATTCCATTAATATTAACAGATTGAACCCTCTCAGTCACGTATGAAGTGAACCACTTAAGTACGACTCCTTGGACACCGAAAGTAGTCGCCAGCCGCTCAATGAGAATAGAATGGTCAAGAGTATCGAATGCGGCGCTGAGGTCAAGAAGGGCCACGAGAGAAACTTTTTTCACATCCGTGTTATTAAGAAGGCCGTCCAAGACACTCAGCACCGCGGTCTCCACGCTATGGTGAAGGTCGTTGTCAAAAAGGTGTTTTGGAGCTGTTTGAGGACGACCTTTTCTAAAACATTAGAAATAAAAGGTAAGTTGGATACTGGCTGAAAGTTCTTAAGACAGTTATGATCAAGACCAGACTTTTTAAGGATGGGCACAACAATAGCACGCTTAAACTGAATAGGAACAATACCACTCATAAGGGACTTATTGATAATATATGTAATCAAAAGGTACAAGATCAACAAAGCACTGATTCACAAGAACACCTCGTAACAAGGGTCACTATGTCTTAGGTACAAGAGCACAGATGAACTGCGTTGCAGCAGGACCACCCCGCTCTGGCTGCTCTATAATCTGAGTGGAGCTAGACGTTCGGCTGTGCTAACTATTATCATTAAGGTGTTGTAATCACCTACCTTGCGTCCCATATGCAAGACCCAGTTAATTGAATCTAAGACACAAAATGCTTCTTGTGCAAATAGTAAATAGCACTTAGAAGCCACAAATAGAATTGAATAACAAATATTTAAACAACATTATATACCCAATATGATATAATCCTCATACGTCCGAACACCAGATGGTTCCACTATGACTGCAGCCTTCATAATACATTGTCCAGCTATGTTGCAGCCAGTCTTGGACATGTCGCACCAAAACAAACCACGCCAGCCAGAATTAAAAAGGGTAGCAGGGCCAAGGCGGAGTTAAGTAATTACTTTACTCAGAATGTTTAAGAATATACGTAGTAACATTGATATAATTGTTGATAATAGTACTTGTTATCTATTTCAAGGTTTACTACAAAGTTAACATACAATGTGTAATCACTTTTGCCTCTGGACTCTACATATCTATAGAGAAATTAAGAGTCTAGAATATAATCTTAAGTTACGAATATACGGATGCAGCGCAGGAACAGCATTTCTATAATGAAAGGCAAGTAATATCTCTCCCCAGAAGGGATGACATGCTTTGGTTACCCATAATCCCGTTACGTCCACAGAGATAATATTCTTGATATTATCTTGGTTACAAATATCTGTTGGAAATTCAACTGCCTGGAGTTAAACATCATCGGCAACATTTTGTTTCTAAGTTAGATTTTGAATTGTGTAAGCCAGCAAGAAATATCTTTTACGTATAACATTTAACGTAGACTATTTCAATTGATGCTACGGGAATACAACAAATAACTTACTAATAGGTTATGGATGTATTTCAATGAATGTGGCGAAATGTTTGTTCATTTTTGTGTTTAATCTTTTTCTGTTATCACAAATTATGTTGAGGATTCCAATAATTGTCAAGTTACATAATATATTTTTTTGTTAATGTATGAATATTATGATCGAAGAATCTGTCTTACATCAGTTAGACGCATTAAACAGTTTCTTTTAAATCACATGTCGTTTTTATGAATGATAAAAAGTTTGGCCAAAAGAAGTTTTGGTGCTGTTTTTTGTTTTAATTATATTTAGGCACATGCATATTTGCCTATATAGAGTTAAAGAGAGCCCTCAAGGATTATTTTCAGACTTTCTGGTTGGATGGGTATTCATCTTTAGAGGGGGCTATTTTTGATTCTCAGCAGTCTTCATCAGGTGATGAGCTCATTTGCATTTGCCTGGCGGAAAATTTTAAAATGCCACATGTACACATGTGGCATCTTCATTGGGCAGTCTGCTTGGAAATAGAATCACTTTTGTGAATGCTGTTGGAGTATCAACACCTTGGACAAGTTTGCTGCTGACAAGAAGCAGTTTGTAATTTTCTCATCGGTGACTGCATGGAGATAGAAGATTTTCGAATTTTTTCATCGTTGACTGTGTGGAGATAGAAGATTTTCTGAATTTTGACTGTGTCGGACATCGAGTACGGTGTGGAGAGAGAAGAGATCCTCAGTATCAGTAATTGGAATACTGGTAGGTTGAATTGAAATTTTTTTGTGATACATGGGGAAAGTAAATTATTATCGTTGCATTTCGTTAACACTGCTGTGTAGCCAATTTGAGAGAGAATAGTATGCCTGTTATGGGAGCATGGTATGGTGTTTAGCCGTGGGTGCTATTCATGCAGAGTCATATTATTTGGGTTAAGTTTCTTCTCTTTGCTCAGGAAGAAAAAATATGCTATAGTTTATATTACAAGGGTTTTATGATTGCAATTCATATACTGCTTGTCAGCGAATCAAGGTGGTATTTCTTTGATTTTTAATTTTGTATGACCAAATGGTGTATAAGTTCAATTTTGCTAATGGCTAGCGTGTGTCTCAGTTCATTTGTAGATCCTAGGATGCCGAAAGCAAGACGTGGTCGGAGCTGTCGGTGGGCCAGTGCGACAAGGAAGAAGTTTGGGTCAACAACGGAGACAGATGGCAGAGCCGCAGCTTGAGGAACCATTCCAACTGAAGAAGCTCAGCACCAGTCTCTTCGAGTTGCCAGTCCTCAAAGACGAGTTTCCGAGAGTACAGGTACCCCAAGCTCAAAATCCAGGGCCTTCCTGTGGTCTAGGGCAATGTCGCCCAAACAGTAGTGACGGGATGTTAAACCCCACAAATGGTGAGTTCAATAGTATGCCTCATTTTGCTTTTGTTAATAATGAAACGTTGGGTTGGGGATGAATAAGATACAAAGCATAACCAAATTCTATGAATGCCACACAGACAAACATAAAGTCTGAAAAATCAGTGAAGCATAAAATGCGCACTAAAGCAGCGCATGTAAATCCATCATACAGGTGAAAGCACTTTACTAACTTTATCATGTAACTATCCATTGAGGAAGTTTTGTTTGAATGTTGTTTTTTAATACTGTCGGAGAAAGGGTGAGTTTAAGGGATTGGTCAAGATCATTCCAGAGGAGAGCACCATGTGTTTTGATAGTATTTCTAGCATAAACCGTATTAAATAATTGGATGTGAAAGTCTTTAGAATGTCTGGTATCGTGGGTATGGATGTCATCATTAGTAGTAAAGAAGTTGTCGTAGAGGTCATCTGGTAGCATTTTGTAATGAAGTTTATGCATAAAAATTGCTGTTTGAAATTTGAACATGTCATGGATCTTAAGGGCATTTAATTGGTGGAAAAGTGGGTCAGTGGTAGGAGAAAAAGAGAATCCAGATTGCGTTGTTTTTATCTGCCCAGACAATTGGACAGTAAGTTAAATAGGGAAGGACTATTTTTTATAAGGTTTGCAGAGAAGCCTCCGGTAGAAAAGGGCGGACTTTACGTATAATACCATTATATTGTGACACACTTTTAGTGACGTGTGTAGTGTGGGATTTCCAGCTGAGGTTATCATCAATAAGTAGGCCTAGAAATTTGGTAGTATGAACCAGATTTAATTCTGTGTTATCTATTAGTACTTTTATATTTGTTTCAGATTTATTATTGTATTTATTTCTGAAAGCATGATAATTAGTTCTTTGGTTTTTTTTGGTTTTTTTTAATGTGAACATTTATTTAATTTAAACCAATTTGATATTAAATTAAGCTTAGCATTAATAATGATTCGAGGTGATGGTGATTTTAATGCGACAAAAGCAAGTTGGTATCATCTGCAAAAAGGATAAAGTGTGGGACTTTGGAACAAAGGGGAAGGTCATTAACATATAAGAAGAGGAGGG
The DNA here is from genome assembly GCF_039555335.1 of Amphiura filiformis. Taxonomy (NCBI): domain Eukaryota; kingdom Metazoa; phylum Echinodermata; class Ophiuroidea; order Amphilepidida; family Amphiuridae; genus Amphiura; species Amphiura filiformis. The sequence goes on from NC_092638.1 coordinate 13,160,001, forward strand.
GACCCAGAATTGACCCATGTGGAACTCCGCAGGTGATATTCGTGAGGAGAAACTGCTGCATTCAATACCACACATTGTTTCCAATCACTGAGATAATTTCGAATCCATGTATTGGCCAGACCTCTGATACCATAATGATCGAGTTTGTTCAAAAGGATGTTGTGGTTTAAGGTATCGAATGCCTAATTACTGAGGTCAAGGAAAATGCCTGCTACGTGCTGCTTTTTATCAAGGTTTTCGGCAATTTTGCAATAAAGCTCTTAGAATATCATGAAGTGAAATAAAATTTAAAATACGATTATAAATGACTTTTTCAAGAAGTTTCATATTGATGGTAGAATTGATATAGGCCTATAATTAGAGAAATTGTGACAATCATATACTTTAACAAATGGGTGTGACTTTAGCAATTTTTAGTTTTGTGGGTACAATACCGGATGTTATCGAGGAATTGAAGATGTGGGTGAGAGTAACGCTTATTTCAAAGATAATTGATTTTAGAAGATTGCAGCTTAGTCCGGCTACACCAGAGCTATATGTGTTGATTTTTGAAGAGATCTTATAATTTCCTCAATTGATGTTGGGGAAAGGAAGAGTCTTTTGTTGTTTGGAAAGTCATTGAAGGTTGACGGGGAATTATTATCGGGTTCGGTATTTTTCGGCCAAAAATGGTCCGATGTTTGTGACAAAGTCATTAAATTTCAATGCAATGTCTTTATGATTAATGGCTTTATGACCGTTAACGGTATTTATTTATTCCTATCTAAGAGTTGTTAGAGTTTGCCACATTTATTTTTTCATGTTATGACTATGAAATTCAATTTCGGAGGTAATGCAGTTTCTTTGAGTACGTAGCAGTGAGTTTAAATAGTTTCGATATTTGGTATATTTTATTTCATTCTCGACAGTGGGCTTAGAGATATATTTTTTATAGAGTCTGTCGTTAGTTTTAATCGATTTTATTAGGCCACTTGTACTGTAATCCATGGTCTCCGAGGTGATTTTTCTTTAGATAATTTAGTGGTCGTGATTGGACAGTGAATATCAATCAAGATGGTTAATTGTTATTGAATTCATTTTAAGCACCTTCTGTGTCATTGTTGTTTGTAATGAATGACCATTGACCAATCCACAAGTGCAAGAGCATTTTAAAACCTCTGATGCTATGGGAAAGTACTTGGAAGTTGTCTCCCAATCTAAAAAGATTTTGCCACTTTCAAGAGCATCCATTTCAGTCTCATTCACTTCGAATTGGTGCAGCAACAACTGCTGGGCAAATAGGCATATCTTTCACCTTAGGTGCAACAATTTGAATTTTATTAGCAGTTCAGGTAAAGCATTTCACTATATGGTGAGCAACCTTTTCTCTTTCTGTGCGGAATTTTTGCCTCCTACCCAACTCATTTGGTCCTGCATATTCCCTCGGAAAATATATCGGGGGGCTACTTTTGTAGATACGATGGGTTGGAAGTTGACGCAAGTGAACAGGAATGCAAAAAATCTCTTCCTCAGGGCAGGTGGCAAGGCCATTGGCCATCCGGAAATCCATCCCTTTGGGTGCAGAAGGGGCGATAATGTTCATTGGGACACGCTTGGATTAGACTTGTTTGTCAATAACCTGAAAGGTGCCTTGGGAGTTTTTCCACCTTCAACCTTAGGCCTTGGTATTTCCACATTGGATGCTGCGGTAAGCTTACAGACAGTTTGGGCGACATTGGTGGGCCCAAAAAGCGTCTTTTTGGGGTGGGTCAGTTTGTTTATAACAAGTTCATTATTCAGCAAATAAAGTAATAAGGTTAAGCAATGTTCAGGCTCTCCACAGGCACATTGTATCCAGTAAACGGGATAATTTTAAATTCCAATTTGAAATGTTGGAATTTCACAATTCCATCAAAAATAGACAATACTTAAGTCACAATCAAAAATTACATCAGTTTGCAATTGCAATAATGCAACAATTAAAGAATAAGAAAGGAATCATCAAGTGCACAAGCACAAATACTGTAATTTCACAATGTTAATCTTAAAGAATAGTAAAACAATCGTCAAGTGCACACGCATGAATTTTATTGATTTTCACACATTGTCTTATAATGACCAAACCGTGTGCCATGAGCTTGAGTACTTGGCACATGTTGATTGTAGTCTCGTATGATCAGTATGATCATGGTCATCGGAAATAAACTTGCATTCACAAATGGCCATACATGTTGTGTTTTCAGCTTCTTTCTTGAGGTGTCTTATTTAAATAATCAACGCATCCAAGCTGAAAGATGAAAGAATCTCGGATAAGAAAAATTATTATTAAATGCAGGTAAGATATTGTAATGCATCAGCAAGAAATGAAAGACAATATTAAAGGGCAGGTCTATTGCAAAAACAACATCATATCATTGGTAAGCTAATATTATGAGGACAATGAAAATGACTCCTTTTGTGTGAAAATAAGACGTTTAAAATGTATATTCCGCAAAAACCAACTTAAGCGGTGAGTTCCTTCGAACGAGACAGATTTGGCCTAGAAAAGAGGCGACGTCATGAAATGAGATGTGCCCGTTTTGAGAAAAGGGACTATAAACGCTCTCAATGGACAAAACGTATACTGTTGTTGTTCACAGAAAAAAAACTCCAAAATTAATTAAGTATTACAAATTTAATGGTTTTTAAACATATGGATAAAATCAGCCGCTTCTTTTTTATATGTTAGTAAATTGTGATATTACAATTCATATGTATATCAATATCATGAGAAATATTAGGCCTAAAAAATAAATACATAATTTGAGCTAAGAATTTCATCTGAGACTAGCATATAAACCGTGTTAAGTCCACAAACTCATGTTTGTACTCAGCCGTGAAAAATGTTATTGTTTCAAATGGGGTGTCATTGTAAAGGGGAGTATTGTAGCTATCCATTGATATGCAACACGATATGAATATGTCACAAATAATTTGAGATACAGATGCTTGAAAAAACATTCCAAACTTTTGTTGAGGAGTTTAGTTTCAATTGGATGAAATATTACAAAGCAAACAAATTGACTTATATTACAATAAAATTAGGTCGTCCATATTTTACTTGATCAATTATTGTAAAACCAAAGTGTTCATGTTACACTTCTACCCAAAGAACTGTCAATACTAAGGCACGTCGGTGTAATATCTTCTACAGCCTTGACATTTAATATGGAAGATATTTTCGCAAAATTTCACGACTGGTCTGGACAGAGTCTGCATAAACCGCACGGGCTAAATATTATTTGGGGTGTGTCGGAGATGGTGTAAAATAATTGTTTGATAGGAAATGTGCTTTCCATTAATATCCATTATGGTGAATATAATGTGGCGAATTTGCCTAAAATGGCGGATTTAGGGAAGCTGAATTTGAGTTTCGTGGGAGACACAATTTCAGACAAATGAACTCACGCTGTTTCTTTGTGTGCAGTAAGTTTATAACATTTTGCCCCAGGGGGCCATTCAAACTCTCTTAGTGCGTACCACTTTTAAAAGCCATATTTTTCAAAGCTCCTCCCACTTTCAAAACTGGTAGATAACAAGTGCATTTCAGTTCTGGTGAACACTTACTAGTATTTAGGTTCAGTAAATATCACATCAACCTCAATAAATTTGATAATATCACAATAATGTTATACAAATTCAGAAATTTTACCCGCACAAATATCAAATTTAGTCTTCTTAAATCCGCCATTTTAGGCTAATTCACTACATTATGAGCGCCATAATGTAAACTAATGGAAAGAACATTTCCTGTCCAACAATTATTTTACAACCATCTCCCGGCACACCCGAATTGATATTTAGCCCGTGCGGTTTATGCAGACCCCTTCCAGGCCAGTCTTGGAATTTTGCGCAACAATATTCCATATGAAATGTCAAGTCTGTATATAACTTGATGCCACCAAATAAGCCTCAACAATCTCTATGTGATGTCTACGTGATCTCATGATATAGGTATGCCTCGCATTAATACAGTGATCAAAATGTATTTCTGGTTTGAAAATATACAAACACATCATGCAATAAATTAGCAAGGTTTGTAGTCCATGTTGATTTTTTTTTGAAGAAGGACAATTATTTTTAAAAAAGTTGCAAGAAACCACCATCTTTGTTTTTCAACTTGTGTGTATCCGGCAATGGTGAACTCCCAAGTTTTGACAAAACAACCTACTTTGAAAATCTGTAAAATTACTAACCCTTCAGCACAAAGTTATATGCAAAAAATTATGCTGGTATTTATGTTGTGTCCTGTGTTTACTTCCACTACATAGAGTCAATATTTATGATATTACGAAGCAATCCCTGTCAGGTATAAATGATTTCCATCGATCACACGGAAATCTTCGAATAGCTGTTTCCAACATTGTATTATTACACTCGCGTGAAAATCCAATGGTGGCTAGGATGGCGATGTTGACCATGGAGATCAGAAGTTGACAAGAGCAACCGCTGGCGGCGCATCGTACTGTGAATCGCAATAGTCGTAGTTCCTTTGTATTTGAAGTTTCTTATATCAAGGAAGATGCTTACCATTTTTTTTATTTAACAGGTGACCCACTAAATGTATCTTTTGCATCCGATGTAAAAGGTTCACTACTGTTGGCATTTGCAGTAGCCAAACACTTCGGGCATTTGAAGCAATATCGTATTCGATTGCGAAGAAATTGCTTTCACAAATATTATCAAAACAAACATTGGAATTTGGACCTCGCCTGTTCTGCAAATGTCACTGTTTGTTAGCGTCTTTTCACCTTACACTGTGGTACAGAATTTCAGCTAAATGCCGATTTGATTTAATATTTTATTTGGGAAAAGAGAGCGTATAAGTGTAGAAACATGAAGCTGGTATATAATCGGGCTAAGATTATATCGTGTAATCTGGATGGGGTTGAATAATGTCATTGGTTGCAAATTGTATCACCGTTCAATTTTGACTTGTGTTTTGACCTGCATTGCCTTCACTACCACACGTTTGGGGAACAATATCAATGTAATAGTAGAATAGCTATTAACTGTTTAGAATATTGATTAAAACTTAAATTCGTGCATGGCTGACGGGTCATTGATGGTAAGAAATCTGCACTTTTTTTTTCTATTTGATAATAAAGGGGTTTTTACTGACAAGTTGTTGTTTTTGGAGGATAAATATTTTTGAAATCCTAATTTTCCAAGTATTAAAAAGATTTTCAAAGTAGGAACATACCATGCATGTCATTGTCGAACCAAACTTAACCCATGCACCAAAATACAAATGTTTTGGTCTTCTATGATTGTTATCATAATATCAACAAGAAATGTCGAATTGATTCAAATATCTTGTGAAAGAGTGGGTATTTCCATTGTTTTTTTTTTTTTTTGTTTGTTTGTTTTTTGCCTGGTAGTATGCACGCGCATCATATTTTATTCAGGGCTCGTGGTTTTAAAACTCACCGATGACATTTTGCAATCCTAGCCCCGGTTTACACAATGCTATTTAACCCCTATTGTATACCAGCCGCATGCATCTGAACGTATAGATGAGTTGACCTCAATGTTTATCAACAAAGGCTAGGAACTGGTATATTGATATGCTCCAGCGAACTGCATAATAACCACCACACTGTTCAATAGCCTTATTGTGATGTGGCGGTGACATGGTTACAAACATTTAAAGGACGTTTAATTATTCCATTTTGATTTTATTTATTGGGGCAAAAATAATGACAACTATTTTAAAACACTATCATATGACACCTATATTAAGTAACCAAATACGTAGATCGTTTTCACTACTGTCATTTGTAGCATTTCTTTTTAATGTAATATACAAGTACAATTTGTTATTGATTCAGCTTAAAACTAATGGAACAAACACGCGGTCTGTTACCTATTTAGTAACGTTTCACAGATCTATGATGGCGAATTGCAATCAAATACATTCAGTTACTCGCTGGAATATATTGTTGCCCAAGGCACTTTAATCACTTTAATGAAGATATTTACGGGCTTCTCTATTTAGCGGCATATAAAGTTCCATTACATACCCTAATCAAAAAGCCATTTTAAAACCCAATAGCCCTAAAATTAGTATCGAGCAAATCACGAACAGCCGAAGGCTATAGACAGTTTTACCTTCCCTTAATTGACCAAACGTCGCTTCATTGTACCCCCGGCAGACACTTCATAGGAGAATATTGAAGTAGTGTAGGTAACACTTTTAAAAATGTAGGCCAAATTCAATTTAAATCAATATAATGAGCGATTTATTATATTTTGGTAACATGTTGCCAATGCCAATGGCCTGGTCGCAATTGAACATGGCCAACCATATTTGGAAGATATGATACAAGAAAAATATGAAACTCCCAAAGTTATTACATAAGAAAAAAATAGTTCACAAAGACCATTGGAAATCATGTCAATTATTAAAAGAGACGGTTTCCTTGGTGACAACAAAATATGATACTTAAATGATACGGTAGCAACTTAAATTAAATTGCTTTTAAACTGAGATAGCAAACTTGTATTTCAATCTGTGTTCTGGTGGCGTTTGTACCGAATGTCTGCTACAAGTTACAGAAAAAGTGCAATCACATACGCCTCTGCTCTTCATATTTCCAGTGAGAAATTAAGCATGGTAAGCGACTCGACTATAATCTAAATTTACAGTGGATCTGTAATGAAAAACAAATAATATCTCGCCCCACAAGGGATTACATGGTTTTTGCTACCCGTAGTTATATTATGTCTACAGAGATAATACTTATGATAAGTTTCGCCAGATAGTATGTGATATTATCTTGGTTTAGAACTAGAAACAACAGTGGGATATTTTACTGCCTGGAGGTTTTTTTAGGAGATACGCACAGCGTCATCATCCCTATATCTTCGTGTCAAAAATTGCCGTGATAGTACGGCGAATCCTCTCTTTTTTCAATAGCTACGCATGGCGATTTTGTTCGAGATAGGCCGAGCGACTCAGGCTAAGCATACCATTTACACCATACGACTATCATATGATGTTGCTATTACAAGAAAATTCGATTTGTTTTCAGGTAAAACCCGGGTTTTGTTTTTAATACACTAACTTGAAATGCAATAAACTAATTAGCGGCCATTGCTGTTTGCTCTGGATATATTTTACTGCATTTTATGCGTAACGATTTTTAAATCGTAAATCAAAATTGTGATATATTTAATTTTGAGAATTACAATTATATATAGGAACACATTTAGCCCATTCATCTAAGATCCAGGTGCGTGTATAGAATATTCAATCACAAGTCTATAACACAATGCATATGTAAACTTTCTTTATCTGTGTCAATAATAGAATATTGATTTCAATAGAACTGAATACATTTTAAATTTGTACTCTACCACTGAGCGATCTAGCGATCGATTTCTAGCCAATCAGATAGGACTCCTTTTCTTGCGTTCGGTGAAATACCAATCGCCCGTCGCTCACCAACGGAGTATGGAGCTGTATGGAAAAAATATTTATAATATAGGGTGTTGACACTGTGTACCGCTGAAGAAACTTGACCTGATGAAGATGTCTCCGCAGATAGTTGGTCGGGGCAGTTTTACAGGACATAACTTGCGTGTAGTGCATCTATATAGGTGCCAAGTTATGAGGCTAAGCAGGTCCAAGGTCAGTATACATGTTGTACAGGGTTGAAAATTTATATAGTTGCTCCAATTCCTAAAAATGGACGCAACCTGTTCCTCAAGTTCAAGGGATTCAGGAAAAGAACAGTTTTTACTATCTGCGATGTGAGTTTCAGAAGATAGATGATAAATAAATTCAGGCGATTGGATCATATGGAATCCTACATATACTTAAACTTATTGCTGTGTAACATGCTAACAAGATATCGCACTTTTACGAATATTGGAACAACTTTGATTTTTGACCCATAGACTATTTTGACTTTAGACTATTTTTGCCAATAAATTCATAATTATATCATCGATCGATTTCTGCCCCCTATACGATTCTATGGGGTCATGAAGGGGGAGGGGTTGGCTTTTGAGGTCAAGGTCTCAAAATACTGCTTGGCAAACAACAGATTCGAGGATACCATACCCCAATTAACAAAAAATAAGCTAGTTGCCAACTTTTACGCAAACTTGCCGGTTAAAGCGCGATTTTACTATTATATTAAAGCTAAAGCTAATCAATGATATTGGAAATACTAAGGAAAGTCTGACTATTAATATGGTTATTTTTTATGTAAAAATCATAATTATAAATTAAAAGGGCATTTCGTGATCCACAGCCTCACCCCCACTTTTCTCAAAAAAGTTGGGATTTTTATTCCACTGGAGACCTCTAGCTACACAATGTTTATGTACCAAAAAATGTCTTGCAGATTAATTCGTTCTGGTACACCAAAACGAAATTACAACAGTGGCCTATGGGGCAGTGTAATACACATAATCATGCATAACTCGCAGACGCAAAAACGGAATCAACTGAAATTTTGGGAGTAAGCCTTTTTGCTGTGCCTCCGAGAACCATTACGGGCCCGGGGGCAATGTGGACGCACGGCCCCTTTGATCAGTGACGACGGTGCAGGACTTCATAAGTGTGTGTGTGGGGGGGGGGGGGCAGCAGTGGTGTAAATTTCTTTGTGACATGGAGGAGGGAGGGTGGTGTAAAATCCTTGAACGTATGTTGAAGCCGAGTGTAAGTAGCATGTTTAGATGCAAATAACCAAATATGAACATTGAACAAATGCGCGCGAAGCACCCATAAATTTGTAATTGGGAAGTGGCATTTTGCTCCCATATTAAGTTTCTCTTAACAACTTCCACGCGAAATGCAAAAATATTTGCCAATTTTAAGCCAATTTGAAGCTAAAATGATTCAAGTATGAACCGTTGAATTGGACAAATGCGCGCGAAAATTTTGCAGTTCGAATTAGCAACTTTTGCTCCCAGATTGAACTTATTGAAACAAACTCCGTGCGAGGTGCTGAAAATTTTTAAGGTAAATGATCAAATAATAAACTGAAAGGCATAATGCGCGCGAAGCGCGCGAACATTTTCAATTTGTGTTCCGTCGATTTAGAACCGAGTTGAAACTTTTAAGTTTTAAAACATTTTATAAATGATATATCCAGGCTAGTAGTGACATTGTGTGAAAAATTCAAGGAATTAGCATTTATTGTTTTGTGTTTATGACACATTTCATAGTGATACCCAATTTTAATGTTTGTCCAAGAGACATCTAAGATTTGAATGTCAGCCCACTCTGTGTAAGATAGATTTGGAACAACTGACATTTTCTTAACCTCATTGACATTGAAATAAAACGGAGCACCTAAATGTTCATTTTATCTTTACTTTGTTTTACCTTTACTATGTTTATTCACTATCAAAAAACATACAAATTTGTAGGCGGGTTTTTCAAATGTCGAAATGAAATGCGTGCAAATTGAAGTGGAGTGAATTACAAAATATCCAGTAAGTTGGACATATCGGGATTTAAAAAACTGAAGTTGGAGGCATGAAGGACTTAACGTAACGTTAGAAAGTTTGTTTGAACCGAAAAAAAAGAAGTTGAGGCAGTTTCAGAGCTGGTGCCTTTCTCGTGCATTGTGTGCTCTCATTCAAAATACATGGTACCTCGTGGGCAAATAATGAAATTGGGCACAGAAAAAGGGCTCATAAAAATTAAATGGTAGTTCATTTTTTCACAGAGTGTGACTATTGAGTGTGGCATTTATAGAAACTTTCAATAATGAGAAAGTTCAACTTGGTTCTTACATAGATATCGATTCTTTGCTCTATTGCATTTTTTTTTCTCACCCTGTAGTTATTCATTGGTAAAATTGATTAACCATAATTTCTTAGAGCGATTTAAATCGGAACAAAATACAGGATAATCGGCAGCTTTGGAAAATACCGATATATTAGGTCTAGCTGAGCCAGTTTAGTATAGTATAGTTTAGTGTAATACTGTATGCCAATATGGTGTATGGGCATTTTATCGGTATCAACAAACACAAACGATGCTACCATTATAGTAGTCTTTATTCAATATCAAACTGAATGCAATGGGCTATTCCAGAAATTAATGGCACCCCCCCTAAAGAAGACAAGTGAATTTGTACCATAAATTTTGGGAATTCCCAGACCAAAATTTTATCCAAAAAATTGGGAATTCCATTTTGATAAAAAAATGCTTAAAAATATTGGGAATTCCCAGTGACCCTAAAGAAGACATGCACATTTTTGCCAAAATTTTTGGGATTTCCCATACCAAAATTTTATCCAAAAAAATTGGGAATTCCCATTTTGATAAAAAATGCTTAAAAAACTTGGGAATTCCCAGTGACCCTAAAGAAGACAGGTAAATTTTTGTCAAAATTTTTGGGAATTCCCAAGCCTAAAAAAGGGTATTTTTCTTGGGAATTCCCATGTCTTCTTTAGGGTTTCATCAATATGCTGCCCTTTTTTTGGGGAATTCCCACAGCCAGAAAAAAATGCTTAAAAATATTGAGGATTCCCAGTGTCCCTAAAGAAGACAGGCACATTTTGCCAATATTTTTGGGAATTCCCAAGTCTAAAAATTTAGACAAAAAATTTGTTCTGCCTTGCCCCTTATTCAGAGATGTAACGCCCGGGCAGTGTTTCATGGGGGGAAATGGGAAATCATTTTGTTGACATATTTCCACTTTTATTTTTCTAAGGGTGGTGCAATAATTATGTGTACCCCCGGGGGGTGAATTATAGGGGGGCAAAGATTTTTTGGCAGGCCAAAAGGGAGGGGCAAGCATTTTTGGCAGGTCGAAAGGGGGGTCAAGCGATTTTGGCAGGTCGAAAGGGGGGCAAGCAATTTTTGGCACAGATATTTTGGGCACCATTTCTATATTACGCCCTAAAAAGGCGTAGGAAAACGTTAGAAACACGTTCAAATATGCAAAATTTCCTGCTCACTGCGCTCGCATTATATGATAAGACAATTGAAGGTTTTAAATTCGAGCTCACCAAAATCTTGCATGTGTAAGGGGGCAAAGATTTTTGGCACGCCAAAGGGGGGGCAAAGGTTTTTGGCACGTCGAAAGGGGGGGCAAAGATTTTTGGCACGGCCAAGGGGGGCAAGCGATTTTGGCAGACCATTTTGAGAATTCACCCCCCCAGGTACACATAATTATTGCACCACACCTAAATGTGTTGCGATTTTAGATTTTTCCAGTGATTTTACTGGAAATATTGTTAAACGATTTTTGAATATTTCCTGCGATGTCACTCTTTAAAAAAAAAAAATTGTTGAAGCGATTTTTGAAGATTTCCTGTGATATTACTAACTTTATGTTTTCACAATTTTTGGGACATTTTAAAAATTCTACAAATGTTTGGGGATGTTATTATATTATTTCCTGTGATTTTGCAATTGTTTGCATTTTTTTAAATATTTCATGCGATTTAACAACTTTTTTGGCATTTTTTTTGTTGTAAATTTCTTTATATTGTATAGCTATTTGGGAAGTTTTAAAATATTCTTACCATATTTTACCATTTTTATAAATACCTCATGCGATTTAACCACACCTTTTTTTGGATTAAAAAAAAATCTTACAATTGTTTGATTTTGGGGGCAGTTTCAATTATTGCCTGCTCTTTAATATAAACATGTTGTGTAAACTCAATCACTTACAAATTTACCCCATAGAAGACACACAGAACAAAACAAAATGTATTTTAGATTCTTTTTTCAGCTACTTAAATTTTTCACCAAAATATAAATGTTTAGTATATAGTTCCTGAAACTTCAACTCTTTATTTTGTGATATTAAAATATCAAGTATGACTTTGTGTCCATTGCCCAACATTTAAAAAGACTTCAAGGGACAAGGGACAAGGAAATTATATTTGTCTGCAAAAACAGACTTTTGCAAAAATATAAATGCTACATAAATTTAACCATATAAGTACTGGTATTCTGATAATAGCCCTCTGGATAATAGCAGTCAAATTAGTTATACAATTTAGTCAACATGTTCAAAACACTGTGCTAGACTGTAGAAACCAGAAACCCTTGCTAGAAACTATTACATAATATGGCCTTGACCTGCAGCTACAAGACTCAATGCATAGTCAGTGTTCCAGTATCTGTGGTCTATCATATGCCTGATGCCTGCAGCATTTACTAGTTTCAAAGTTTGATAAAACCAAAACATTCAGTGCAGCTTTGCATGGATACTTTCTTGAGCATTTGAATTTGAAAAATAGTCACGGTGGTTTGCTGGTTTTATTTCTCTTCATATTGACAATTAATTGAAGTGTTAGTCTGCATGGTAACTTTGTCATTAACCTATAGACCTTTATCAACCAATTTAACTACATCATATGGAGATGGTTTGGCTATATCAGATATAGGTGAAATGTCAAGAACACTTGATGGACAAATTGAAGATCCGGGCTGAATATTAAAATAATTATACTTTTGAATTGAGTTCTAAAGCAAAAGCCTCAATCTAAGACTCAAATGTAAACCAATTGTTGAATTATGAAAAAAAAATGAACATTTAAAAATTCCACACAAGGGCCTATATGGTGAAATAATTTGTGGGCTTTTTCTCAAAATTACGAAATGTAATCATTTATTTCCAGTCAAATTTAATTCAAGATATGGTGATTACATTCAGGTGAATACATGTAGGCCTACATAAAATGGTCACTAAAATTGACCAAATAAGTCTATTATATTTTGGGATTTTTTATTTTGAACCACATGTCATTGTCCCAAGGAAAACGATATTATTAAAGGCGTTTAAAAAAATTTTACATTTTTTTTCATGCAATTTTACATTAATTTTCATTTTTATATACTTTTCAGTGATTTAGAAATTTTGGCTAATTTTTACAATGATTTTTCCTATTATTTCACATTATATCCTGCGATGATATATTTTTTCTTGTGATTTTATATTTTTTCATGTGATTTTAAATTTTTACTTGTGATTATTTTTTGCCAATATTTATTTAGGTGCTTTTGGGTAAAAAAATCTATTATTTTAGTATGAAAGGGCAAAATTTTCATATGATGGACGGCTTTTCATCACAGCTAAATACACTTTGAGTTAAATTGTTAAATTTCAAAAATAGTTTATGAGATTTTGATTGATTTCACTGAATTTTATAATTTGTACAAGTTTTTACCAATACTTTGCAAAATTGTACAAATTTTGTCAAAATGTGTCAACATTTTGCCCCATATGACATGTCAAATTTGTATTTGTTTACAAAACTGAGCCTAAAATAAATATAAATCATGCATATCACTAACGAAAAATTGGAATCAACTAGAATTTGGGGAATTGTTTTTTGTGTGAATATCTACTGAAACATACCCAAAGTTATAAATAGCTGAAATGCAAATCTGCTGCACATCTCGGTACCCACCTTTCCACTAGGGGTCTCACATTAATTCAGAGAGATAAGGTCAAAAAAAAGGGATCATTCCATGAGACTGGGCTGGGGAAAATCATACCAAAAAAAAATGCAGGGGTCTGGCAGGGGTTTGCGCAGTGAGCGGCTCTGACGGATACTTGCGCATTATAAATTTCCATATTATTATTATTATTTATTATTCGGTGAGAGATTATCAAAAATGTGTCCAAAATTCATGAAAAAAGGGAATCTTTTGGTGACAGGCAAACAAAAAGGGGGTAATTGGGTGAGAATGAGTTCAGTTAAACAAATAAAGGGGTCATTTGGGTGAGAGGGAGTTGAAAAATGGGGGTCAATGTAGTCCTGCAAGCCCGGCCTGCAAGCAAGACTTCAGTCTTTATCATAAACACACTGATATTTATACGGACCTGTAACTTAGTATCTAATAACGTCCTAATGATAAATACTCTGAATTCAGATACTGAGTTACAGTTTCACTGGAACTAGGGTCAATGTGGCCACATGTATACATCTCCGTCACCCCCCGATTTAGGGTGAATTTCAGGTTTTCGGAATTACTCTGGGCCAAAATTTAATTTGTATTTTGAGGTATATGTGGTGTTTCCAATTTTTTCCTAAAATCTACAAAATTCTTTTATATGTTTTAGCAAATTTTGCGCAATTTTTTCCATACTACTATAAATAGTTGGGCAAATTTACCATAATTTTAAACAGAAATAATCAAAAAATGTTGGTCACCTCATCAAATTTGGTTTATTTTTTGTGTATGTTTTTTTTTAAAATCCCAGCCGCATAGCCCAACCCAAATCAAAATCAAGAACTTTCCTCATCCTTTTGTAAATACTAACTCAGGCGACTATTAGTATTTTAATTTAATTTATTCATTTTTCTTTATTGTTGTGAAGTTTATGCAGTTTCCTTATAAAAAGTCTTGAGATATCTTTTATAGAACCTATACATTTTCTTTCTTGAGTGTAATCTTTATTTGTCTGAGCTGAGTATTTGAATGGAAACACTAGGTCATGCTCCCCATCCACAATATTTTTTCCGCAGTTAACATTTGCATGGCATACATAATGTACATTAGTATTATGAGGTTAGAGATTCCACATAATGCCATTATTATTTCCTCTTACACAAAAAGAAACAAAATAAAGTCTGCACAAAAAGTAACACAGCTGTTACAAAATACAAATACGTCTATAGCTTCAGAACCAATAACTGTTTTCAAAATAGTTTAACACTGAGGAAAGGATGAATTATTTACGCGCATTTTGAGGCCCCATTTGTCAAATGTCGTTCAATATTAACAACACAGTAGTGTTTTAAAGAAAAATATCTGAATTTAAAAGTTGCCGTTTAGAGCGATCAATGGTTATTATGCCAGCTCTGTAGCACGTAAAGCTCGCCATTATCTTCACGCTTACTTTAAATCAATACAAATAGCTGCAATGTTTAAATTCAAATATTTTTCTTTCAAAACACTGCTGTATTGTTAATATTGAACAAAATTGGACAAACTGGGTATCAAAATGCGCCTTGCGTGTACATAAGCATGCAGACACGCTAAACTGAGCAACAAAATAAAAATAGGTAAAGTTCAATGGCCAAATATGACCAATTCCAGAACCCACAACAGTGCCAGGTAAAAACAATAAAAAGTACAATGGAACAGTGAAATAAGTGAAGAAAATCACTGTTTGTGCACATAAGCAGACAAACCAATCAGAATTGACTAATATGTGAATGTTGCAATTTGTGCTATCTTCAGTAGATAGCAGATGCCTGTCCCAGTGCTGCGGATGCTATAGCTTAAACAATTTTCCACAAAATGTCAAGAGTCCCAAAGATCATGGAAAATTAGTTTTTCAAGTTTCCAATATTTGTCTTGGCCCTTCATATGGCTGATGATGCAAGTCCTGTTGAAATGACAGCAGTGGCCTTTTTCAGTTCTTCGAATTGAAGAAAATGATTGAAAAAATGTACCTGCCTGAAAATCCTAAAATATTTTGTTCTCATCATAGCATAATACATGGGTAATTAGGTGAACACTCAGAGTGAAAATGCCTTCTTTGAGTCACTTTGAAAACAATTATAAGGCTTTGTAGAAATACCAAATTGCTCAATAATATAATTAATATAAATTCTACGAATTTAGAACAAATGGCAATTTATTGTACCTCAAAATGTTAATATTGTCCATGTATAGGCACACTTTATCTCATATTCTATGACTACACCTACATCTCAGTCATTTAAGGAAATGTAGTCGAGCTGAGAAAATGTCATTTATCGAAGCCATTTTACACAGTAAAGGGGATTGTTTTGGGGTGAAAAAATTGGTGTCATTTTAATAAAGACCTATAGCACAGGGTGTCCCAAAAATAAATTTTTTGTAAAGAAACCTTTAATCATTAGCTTTAATAGATTGAAAAAAAATCAATCAGCTCACAACTTTTGAAGATATGCTGGTTTTTTAGAAATGTACCCCTTTTCCCCTCTGTCCGGAGCTCGGAGGAGGTTTGGCTACTTCAAAGATTAAAAAGAAGCACACGTATCATGCATGAATATCAAACATTACTCAATGATAACTTGATAAAATAACAACTTTATTTGGGGAATGGGCTTTACCGGTGGGCTTATGGGCTATGGAATTGTGGGCAAAATGGATGTGGAGTAGCACTTCTTTTGCTATACTTGCAGTTACTTATTTTTTGTCTATTTATGCCTTTTGTTTATTATGTTTCTTACTTTGTTGTTTATTGCTTTCTTTTTATTTACAACATAAGTCATTTCTCTTTTTGGGATAAAAAAGGTAGCTCTGAAAAGGGCTGTTTGGGTTTTCTTTGGTTCTTCTTAAGTGAGTTTACTGTGCTGCTCTGCCCTTAGACTATGCCACAGTCGATTTTTGATAAATAAAAGCACATTATTAATCATGATGAAAGCATTCAGCTGAACTCGAAATTATACTGATATTTATTACATCAAATACTAGTATAAAATTGTTATGAAAAAGTTTATATAAATTTATTAGTGACAGTAAAAGTAAAGTGTAACATATCATAATGTCATAATTATATTGGCACTTCAATACTGAACAATTCTGATTTTAGAATCTACCAGTTTATTAATTGCGAAAGTCCGAGTTAAAATCGACTATGTACTTTGAATTTTAAACGGGACTTTGAACGGGCAAAGTCCCTAACCCACACACTGTCAATCATACTTGTTTATCAATCCAATTAAACCGCAAGCAATTACAAGACGCGCTCATGCACCTACTGAGAGTTTAATGTTCCCGCCAACACAAAAGAGCGGTATAGTTGTGTACCATAGTTATTTTAATAACTACATGTTACACAACTATACCGCCCTTTGTGTTGGTGGTGTCCGTAGGATTTAAACCATAACAAGATCTGGGCGACCAATCACAAGCCAGATCCATTTAAAGATGCATTACATCATGGCCAATTTTAGTAGGCCAGAAATCCGACAATCTCATCCATAGACAGCCGTGTTAAGCATGTAAACCGCAATCCAAAGTCAGTAGTCCACTTGGGAAGCAGACAGAGGGAGTACGGTGACTGAAAAGATCAGTTGTGAAAATCTATCAATTGTGCACACATTAATTAAATCAGAGTTTTAAGCTTAAATACAATATCCAGAGTATGCACAATGGGCAAGTGGTCTACGGAGTAGTCTACTCTGCCTTCTACCTGGACTATGTACTTTGAATTTTAAACGGGACTTTGAACGGGCAAAGTCCCTAACCCACACACTGTCAATCATACTTGTTTATCAATCCAATTAAACCGCAAGCAATTACAAGACGCGCTCATGCACCTACTGAGAGTTTAATGTTCCCGCCAACACAAAGAGCGGTATAGTTGTGTACCATAGTTATTTTAATAACTACATGGTACACAACTATACCGCCCTTTGTGTTGGTGGTGTCCGGAAGATTTAAACCATAACAAGATCTGGGCGACCAATCACAAGCCAGATCCATTTAAAGATGCATTACATCATGGCCAATTTTAGTAGGCCAGAAATCCGACAATCTCATCCATAGACAGCCGTGTTAAGCATGTAAACCGCAATCCAAAGTCAGTAGTCCACTTGGGAAGCAGACAGAGGGAGTACGGTGACTGAAAAGATCAGTTGTGAAAATCTATCAATTGTGCACACATTAATTAAATCAGAGTTTTAAGCTTAAATACAATATCCAGAGTATGCACAATGGGCAAGTGGTCACGGAGTAGTCTACTCTGCCTTCTACCTGGTTGCCTCCTTGACAAATACCTGTTTCAGCCCTGGTCCTCATTACATCAATTGCATTGCATACCAATACTTGTGAATGCAGCAGTAATATGGTTGCGAAGATCTTGGAGTTGGAGGCTAACTGATCCTCGCTTTGGATGTTGCCCCAATGGAAGAAATCAAGCGGTGCATATCAATTTCTTTTAGCAAATTCACAGTTCATTGAATTTACAACCGTATGACAAACCAGGCAAAAATTGTGACTTTTTGCACAAGATTTGCAATTTAAAGAGACACAAAATTTGAAAAATATTGTAAGAAACACTTGAGGTTTTGACTTTTAAAACCTACATTTTGGTAAAAAAATGTGCTTGGATAGGAAGTTTTCAACAGATTTACCACATTCGCCTTGCTATCTGTTGACCTAGTGACGAAAAGTGTTTTTTTGGGGAAGGGAAGTGTTAGCTTTCGTTTGATATAAAAAAAATCTGATTGGATGAAGGGAATACTTGAAGGTTTCGACAAAAACAAATCTAAGAGGCCTATTTTTCAGCTAGAAGCTCCACAGCTCTTCGATGCTATTCACTCAACCGTGCAGTCTAATCAAAGACTGCAGTGGAGACAATCACTGCTTGCTTGAGATCTTTTGGACGAAAATGTGTGCTCAGGGTGGAAAGTGTGCGCATGATGGTCTATAAGAAAATTGTTTTTGTAGATAAACCTTTCCATATGTGAGGTCTGGTGATCTTGCAGACCACTCCAAAGCCAAACCTCATTTGTGTACCGAGTGAAAACCGGGTACATTTCTTTAAAAGAGCATATCTTCATAATTCTTTTGGTTTATTAAAGCTAACGATTAAAGGTTTCTTTACATACCAAAATATATTTGATCATTGTGATCAACTTTTCAGAAATAGGAGGAAAAAGAGGGTGCAATGGGGGTTCTGTTTATTTTTGGGACACCCTGTACCATTATAGAGCTTTCAAGTTCCAATCAGAATGATGTGAAAATATGACTCACGATTTTGTTCGAGATAGGCCGAGCGACTCAGGCTAAGCATACCATTTACACGATATGAGATACCACAGAGCCTGCCACAGAGTTTCTATTCTGCACGTTTTTACGATTTGCGCATGATCAGTACCCCATATGATATTTATTTGAATTGTTTGAATAAAGATGCTTTCTATTAAATTCCCAGCACATGTGTCAAGATGAGACGGTGAAGATTTTTTTATTCACTTATATTGTAAAAAATATCAGCCTGAAATACAACATCCCATTTTGTTGTTGTGATTTACCTTTAACATGTTTACAAATCTGTTGTTGAAAAAGTTTCTCCGTGGCAATTGATATGGTTTGATTGTTAGATTGCCCCTACTTCGTAGAACAACTCCCATTCCAAGCCTATAGAATGACTTCTATGTCTTGAGACAATTAGGACGACCACCAACAAGACAGAAAGACCATGTGTTGAACAATTCAGGAATGTCTATAGGTGGCCAAAAAGTCCAGTTGTTACGCATGCAGGAATGGAGAAAAATGACTGGAAAGGGAGCGAGGGGACCAGGCTCAGGATCAGGCAAGTGAAAGTATAAGAGATGAGCATGCTCCCTTCTTAATATTATTTAATTGCCTTGCTTGGAAACAAGAAAGTAGCAACTGCTTAAATTTGTCTGTGATCATTGTGGACATTGGTGGCAGGCCTCTAAATCATACCAATTAGTTTGCTCTTCCGCAACTATTAACATGATCCAACTTATTCATTGCATGGCAGGAGGGGCAGGAAAGGCCAAGAGTGGGGGAAACTTCAAACCCCTACATCATTTTATAAGCTTCTATAGGTGTAATTTTTTACCACATATCATAGGGGTTATTTTTACTCCATTTCTAGGGGTAATTTTTACTACAAAAACCAGCAAAATGTTTTGAAATATGTTGAAATATGGTCCCACATTGTTTAAAGATTTCTTTAAAGTTTTTGGACTATTTTACTCCCACTTGAAAATTAACCGCCCTTTACACGCCCCGAAAAATAATGGTAATGTCACTGTTACATGGGCATGCTATCAATCCAAAATTTATTTATTTATGCTATACTTTCTTTAAAGTTTATTTAGTATGTTTTTAGGATTAGGTCTATGGTTTAGTTAGAGTTAGGCATCATTACGGTTAGGATTATGTTTAGGATTAGGGCTGTTGTTAGGGTTAGTATATTGGTGAATGGTGATATTATTTAAAAAAAGGACAGTCACAAGTAAAAAGCTGTTCATTGGTACTGAGATACTGCAAAATACTTATTGACTAGTTATTAAAATCTAATTTTCAACTACATAATGAGGTTTCGTTGTAAGATTTCACCAGCAATTTAATATAACTAGTCATCATGGTCATGAAATATTAGGCTGTTTTTGGATTAGGCCTACATAATACATAGAATTGTCCCGAGATGACTTACGCTACACATTACTATTTTTGCTGCATAGTATGAGATAAATTTGCGTAGACTAATCATGCCTACATCAGCAATTTTGATGTCAATGTGGATATCTGTCTAGTTGGGCATGTGCTCACGTCCCGGGGGGAGGGGGCACTCCAACTTTGGAGGTGACGCGTATGTAGAGCTGTTAAGACCCCCTTTTTTCAGCGTCGCTGTCACCCAAAGACCCCATATTTTTTTACGAACACATGTTCTGTCACCCGAAGACCCTTTTTCATTTGATTTGTCACCCAAAGACCCTTACAAGTTCAATTTTAACAGCAACTTTCATTTATCACTGATTTGAAGCCATTTAGAACTAGAAATTTGATTTTGAGGTTTTTGTGGCGCTGTTTCGGCTCTCACCCAAAGATCCATTTAAAAAAAGGTCGTGTTCTCACCCAATGACCCCATATTTTTTACATTTTGCTTTCACCGAATGCCCAAAATCATGCTCTCACCCATTGACCCCATATTTTTTACATTTTGCTCTCACCGAATGCCCCTTAGTGCAAAAGTGCCAGCCCTACACCTATATCCATTTCAAATTGAAGTGTCCCCCCCCCCCCACCGAGCTCACGTCATGTTAAATTTGGTTGGAATTCCAAATCTTACATACCTTTTAATGGACATTTGTATGAAGATGGTTTGATTAGGAAATGGCTCATAGTTTTGATTGAGAAAGTCATAAAATATTTTAAAATTATGTATGATTTTTGAACATACTGTATCCACAGATCCTGATTTCTAGGATCTGTGCTGTATCTCAGCAGCAAGGCAACATAACTCATTATTACAAGTTTGATTTTTTTGAAAGCCTACAATGTTCTTAGCACATTGGTTTTAACACAAGAAGTTTTGATGGTGGTAAATCAGAGAAGAACAAAATTGTGTACTTTTTGAACCAATCTTTTCCACCCTATATGATATGTGCAAGAATAGTTTCTTGGGAATTCCCACTCCTGAAAAAGGTCTTTTTCTCGGGAATTCTAGAGAATCCCCTTTTCGGAATGTCCACTCCTGAAAAAGAAACAAGGGTCTTTTTCTTGTGAATTCATGTGTCTTCTTTTTAGTTCTTTATGATTTTAAGAATAATTACGGGGGGGTAATTC
The DNA here is from genome assembly GCF_039555335.1 of Amphiura filiformis. NCBI lineage: Eukaryota > Metazoa > Echinodermata > Ophiuroidea > Amphilepidida > Amphiuridae > Amphiura > Amphiura filiformis. Next base: position 13,181,275 of record NC_092638.1, read on the forward strand.
CCACTCCTAAAAAAGGGGACATTTTTCTTGGGAATTCCCATGTTAGGGTTTTGAAAATAATAAAACAATGGCCGACGTGGTGAAATTTTCACTCCTAAAAAGGTGTCCTTTTCTTGGGAATTCCCATGTCTTCTTTAGGGTTTCCAGAATAATGACAACCCCTTTGGGAGGAATATTTGCACTCCTAAAATGGGGAAAATGGGACTAAAGAAGACATGTAAATTTTTACCATCAATTTTTGGGAATTCCCAAACCAAAATTTTATCGAAAAACAAATGGGAATTCCCATTTTGAAAAAAAAAAATGCTTAAAAAAATGGGAATTCCCAGTGTCCCTAAAGAAGACAGGCAAATTTTTGTTAAAATTTTGGGAATTCCCAAGCCTAAAAAGTCGTCTTTTTCTTGGGAATTCCCATGTCTTCTTTAGGGTTGTGAGCATAAAGGCCATTTTTTTTGGGAATTCCCAGAGCAAAATTTGGTGAAAATTTTTGGGAATCCCATGTCTTCTTTAGGGGGTGTGCCTTTAATTTCTGGAATAGCCCAATATATCTCAATACCGATTTTGTCTATATTTAGTCGCGTGTTTAGTTGTTGCATTTCCGGTAGATACATCGATAACACGGGATAACGTTTTCTATAACCTTTGCTTTTTTATTCATTTCCGTCTTGTCCTTGACTGATTGAGAGATCCCAGTATAAATCATCTTCAGTGTCAACGTTTATTAAAAAGGAGATGTTAGAATTGACAATGTAATTAAAATATAGTTGACGGTTAAGGGATCTGGAATGAGCGTTTTGAGCGTTTCGACAGTAGTTTTGTGGGACATGAGAGCACATCAGACATATCAAATTGCATTCTGAATACGAACAATGTCTTTCTGATATCAAATGATTTTAATTTTTTTAAATTCACGATATAATACAAATTTTATGACAAACTATTAAAATTTGATATTTTTCACATTTTTGATATATAACAGTCCTCGAAGTAAATTTTATAAATCTAATGAGCTATTCTTAAAGTGTATGTAGCTGGAGGAAAAGCCGACGATCAATTGAAAATTTTGACCTTTGATATTGAAGATATGGATTGTTTTCCCAAAAAGACCTAATTTTTTTGGTGTTTTGGGAAAAAAATCTTCAATACCAAAGGTCAAAATTTTCAATTGATCGTCGGCTTTTCATCCCACCTACATACACTGTAAGTATAAATCATCAGATTTATAAAGTTTACTTCGAGTACTGTTAAATATCAAAAATATCAATTTTTAATCATTTGCCATAAAATGTGTATTACATTGCGAATTTGATATCAGAATGACATTCTTCGTATTCAGAATGCAATTCGATATGTCTGATGTGCTCTAATGTCCCACAATAAATACTGTCCAAACGTTCATACCCCATCCCTTAAGGGCAGAGTAATGGGAGAGAACATGGACCTTTTCGAGCATCATTATTTCTGAATTGTATCTCCAAAGTATATAAAACTATACATTTTGGAAAGGAAATGAGTCAAGGAATCCCATGGTGACGTCAGATTTTTTCAAAAATCTCGAGTTTTTGATAAAATCACAAAAAATCACTTTTTTACCCCAATTTGTTTGTGACAACTTAAAAAAAAATCAGTTAGGAGTAAAAAAAAATCAGTTAGCTTTTAATGAAGAAGAGACATGAACTTAGGGAAGGTTTTTTTATTTTTTTGAAATTCGTCTCTTTTTTCGAAATATTGAAAAAAACATTAAAAATTGCACATAATGGTGTATATTTTTGTTTAAAACAAATATTTTGAAAAAATGAGAAAACCTTCCCTAGACTTTGATGTACTCTAAACGATAGTGCAAAAAGTTTACCTTTTGCTTGCATATTTTTCGAGTTATCTTGTCACAAAAATCGTGCAATATTGTCAAAAGTGAACTATGAGAAATCGACGTTTTAGTAAAAATATGTCAAAATTATGCACAAAATGTCCTTATATTTTAAAATGGCAAGACTTTCACGCTTGTAAAAGCTGTACCTGGTGCATGTTCTTAATATGCATCTTTTTGCAACAATGAATTTATAATGTCTGCTTTTAGTGCGCCAAAATTCAAAATAATTAAAAAATCTAAGTGGCATTTTGACTGCAAATTTGTGTTTTGTTTACACCGCATTTGCCGGCGTTAAAAACATACCGAATGCGCCTTGACTGCGTTGGACATACGCGCAGAGTTGCGCCGCGTCACGCGACGCGAATCGCGCGCGTAATCACAATATTTCGCATTCGCGCATTTCTGACTCATTATTTCCCGCCAATTTACTAAGCTGTCTTGAGCCATGTGACTTTTTAGAGTTGAAAAGAGTGAAATAAATCAAGCAAAAATACGTGTAAATATTAACAAGTTGTATTTTATCAGTTTCAAGTGAAAGAATACATCTTAGTGTTGATAAATATCAAGAAATCTCAAATTCGGGCGTGAACGAATGTGTCTTCCATTACTCTGGCCTTAAGTCGTCAGTAAAACTTAAAATAAAGTCAATATAGGTGCGTGTGCTGCTTTATGTGTTTGTTATAATCTTCATTTTGAAATTGTAAGGAAAAGAAATGCACAGGTCCATTATGGATACTCTAGGTTATAGGCATTTACTTTCTGAAATGTTCTACAAAAATGTGTTTTATTTTTATTTTTCTAAAATTAAATGATTTCTGAATCTTTACCCTGAATCTTTAATGACACAATAATCAATACTTATTATAATAATCAATTTCTTGATTTTCAACTTGTATTCTCTAAGTTTACATAATAAATTATAATATCCTTATAAGAAATCAATACGAAATATTTGAATGTACAGCCCGGGGATTAAAAGGCATCAGACCTAGATTTTTTTGGTCATATTATAGGGAAGGAGAACAAAAAGCAAAGCAATTGAGAGGTCGTTAGAAGGTAGTAGAGGAAGAGGGCGTCCAACAACACCATGTAGATATGGCATAAAGGCAGGGAGGGGAGGAGGTATGGCGGTTGCAGCGTTCATGGCTAGATGGCGAGCTCTTCATCTGCACACTGCGTTTTGAAAATGCAAGACGCAAGAGAGCCATTAAAATTCTGCACTGTGTTGCAACCAAGCGTAATGCTTTGCGTAAAATTAGTTACGGCGCTTATACTGCATCGCGCTTCACGGTGTGTGAGAGTGTATGCTGATGCGCGAGAAGAACATAAAGTTCATTACCATGTCATTTAATTGATTTTTCGGTAAATCCCATAAGCCTTTGCGAGTATACCTGAGAACTCGTCATTTGACGCAGAATGGCGAGTTCTTAGGTGTACTCGCAAAGGCTTATGGGATTTACCGAAAAGGTCAATTGTAATTTACTGTCACGTGACGTATTTCAACAAATCATAGATTTTAAATAATGCGTCGTGAATACAATTTAATAGTAAATGAGGGTACACGTGAAAACAAGGTAACCTTATGCAAATATCTAAAGATTATTCATGATCGTGACAAAATAAACACCGAGCTTTATGAAAATGTTTGTAAAGGTATAAGCAGCATTGTAAATACCATATAACCTCTACCGCTTGATTTCCCATACGTATACACATTGCCTCAAAGTTTGAAAGAGTATTGTCTTTATTTCGATCTAATCTAAAAAATCTCAAGCCTGGATTATTACACTAAAACATTACACTTATAATTATTTCGGAGTATGGGAAGCATATCTTAGTAAGTTATTATGTAAATCAATCTCTAGATCAAGATCACCTGTGGTTGAGTAAAAATAATAAAAGGGTTCACAAAAAGTAACTCCCCCCTAAAATTACAAAACATTTCTTTGCATAACTTGACATACATTTCGTTGATTTGAAAAATTTAAAAACCTGTGAATAAAGTAATCGTGTTTCTACCCTCCCAAAGTTCGTTCTTCTAAAAATCTTTTTTTTTATATCAAAAATAATCACATTTTTCAAAAATGATGCTTTAAAAAAAGTTGCACTTTTCAACATCCTCATTTATGTCAAAATTAGCTTCAACAAATCATTATTTTGCACTACATCATGATTACATGGGTGACTAAGGGATCAGGGACAGAAAGGTGAAGGAAAAAACAATAATCATAATATTGATATCGAGACAATTTTGTACATTGCATGTATGGGATGTTGAAAAGTGCAATTTTTTCAAAGCATCATTCTTGAAAAATGTGATTAATTTTTACCAAAACAAAAGGATTTTGAGAAGGGATAACATTGGTAGGGTAGCAAAAAGATGCCTTTATTGACAGGCTTTTAAATTTTTCAAATCAACAAAATGAATGCCATGTTATGTATAGGATGTGGAAAAGTGCAACTTTTTCTGAAAGCATCATTTTTGGAAAATGTGATTTTTTTTTTGGCCAAAAGTAAAAAGATTTTTTTTTTAAAGAACGTTGGTAAGGTAGGAAAATGATTTATTTATTCACAGGTTTTTAAATTTTTCAAATCAACGAAATGTGTGTCAAGTTATCCAAAGAAATGTTTTGTAATTTTAAGGGGGGAGTTATTTTGTGTGAACCCTTTATGACGGAGTATAAGATACGGGGTATTTTTAGACAACTTTCTTCGACTTCAGTATTCTTCGGAGGACCCTGTAGGTCTATTGCAGCAATGTATTATCATTATACATGCTTAATCTGTAATGCTCTTAATTTCCGTAACGCTTCGCTCTTATCTAGGTTACAAACATATATCTTGGAGACATGTTTTGTTTTTAGCTTTATTTAAACCGCAACCATTTGAAAATATTAATGATTAATTGCACGATTTTCTAAATGGTACATTATAAATCTTGCAAATGTCGCCGTACTGCATTAAATTGTCAAAAATGTATATATTATGTATAAACCTAAAGATATATATATATATATGAAGCTATATTAACGTATTCGGCTTCAGAACTTTGTAAAAGGAAAACAATTATGCGTGCAGCACGAACCATTTTGATATCTTTTACAGGATCTTGGAAAGATACATTATCGTGAGCACCAATACCTAGTGGTTAACTGATCAGGTTCTTTATCACAAGGGTTTATGTTCACATCGTGGCAGCTGTGTCTTTGGGCAAGACACTTTATCCCTCTTGCTTCACTCTACCCAGGTTTACAATGGGTAGTTGTTAGGGTAGTCACACCGGCGTTGTTGTTGTTGGTAGCAGCGGCAGCGGATGTATAGAGCACTATAGGGCACTATAAGGTACCTTTCTTTTTGATGTAATATTCAGATACTCCTATCTTACCTTTCAAAACAAACTGGGGAACGGTTAAATTATGGGCATTCAAGTTGAATCATAAGATCTTTTGCAAATGTCCACTTAAATGCTTTATCATTGTAATCAATTTGAAATATAATATTGATTCCGTGGGTTGGCTTGAACATTAATTTCTGTTATCATAGCTATCAAACCTAAACTGAATGTATGTCCCGTTTCCTCGTTTTATAAACAATTCCAAATACGTTTCCATTATTCATTATACAAACACATATTGTTGAACAAACCTGAAATGAAAGAAGGAAAGAATGGGTGAATTAATTAGAGCAGATATTTATACTACGTAACCACTCACGATATACAAGAGTGGTAAAAAGTCGGTGTACTACTCTAAGTTCGAGGAAGCAGGCTTCCATACAATTTACGATTTCATTGATGACAAAGGCAATTTTAAGAATTTTGCTAACAGGATGGGTGATAACTATAATAGAATTGATGTGCTTAAATGGGTCGGACTGATTGATGCAATTCCAAAAAGTTGGCGTGACATGATTCGTAAGAAGGGGACAACCCTTCCCGAGAACTTGGGCATAGTGATCAACTTATCGAGAGGAAGTGTTCCACTTCTGAAACTGAAGTCCAGGGATGTGTATAAGTCATATATTGACAGCATAAAAACTGATCCTGTTAGTCAATTTTCATTAAAAGAGTTTATAATATGACTGAAGCCAAATGTTACGAGCTGTATTTAATGCCTTTCAGAGCTACGCTGGATGTGAAATTAAGATGGCTTCAGTACAGAATTACTCATAACATTTTGCCAACTAATGACTGGCTGTACAAAGTTGGGTTGGTTGACAATGATAAATGTGTTTTTTGTAAAACAGAGAAGGAAACCATGGTACATCTATTTGCTAGTTGTAATATTGTGAATTCTTTCTGGCAAAGTATTCAGACTCATTTTGACTTCATACCTGAGTTTGATGAATTTAGTAAAGTATTTGGTTTACTGGATACAAATGTTAATTACTTAGCAGGTATTAATCAAATTATGCTCATTGCTAGAAGATATATTTACAAGTGTAGATGCGAGCAGGTTAAGCTCTCTTTTAATGGTTTCAAAAATATGGTTGTTGATACCTTGAAGCTTGAACATTTTTGTGCACAAAGAAATTTGAAGTTGGATATACATTTTAAAAAGTGGGATCCCTTTCTCAGTTTGTTGTGATGCATTATATCTTGGATATCTTAGCAGCCTTTATTGCATTTTATGTATACTGTTAAGGTGGTGCTGCACCATTGGCCAATTGTGTGCCTATTTCTGCATTTTTCTCCAAATTTGTTGAGAGGAATGCGGGGATGGTCACGGTTTTGTCGAGGGGTGTGGTGCCGCCTCAAATCCATAATAGCGTACTGGAATTATTAATCTCATGACACTATTTATATATTTATATGCTTGTCTCGGCCTCGGTGGTGAATTTTGAATATTGTATTGTATTATATTACCACTGGAATTTGTCTGTATTGTATATATTCTTATTGCATTTTTTTTTCTTTGTACTTGTATCATTATTGTACTGTTTTTATTTGCAACGCATAAAATGTTAAAATAAAAGCCCGATTTCGGGCATGAAATACAAAAAACAAAAAAAAGTAAAAAGTAAACGTAAAACATCGGACAAAGTTGATCTTTTTTAAGAATTTATTATACAAAAAATCCAAGGTGGTGCCACAATTAACTTATCTATTAGTTTCTAATTAGTGCAGTACTCCCAACCTGGAAGTGTAATAAGATCATTCAACTTAAGGGTGGCCTTAATCCTGGAATTATGGAAACTTTTCGGCCTCATAAGTGCTAAATTGTTGGTCTGAAGAATATAAATGATTACATTTTTAGACTTGATGAATTCATCTGTGATGTCAAATTTGGGCCAATATGCTCATTTTTGAAGAAAATTCTCCAAAACATTTTTTTTTTTGCCTAAAATTTTTCGGTTATTCTTATGACCAACTTGCACCAAAAATGGTTTAAAAAATGCGTATAAATGAAGTCAAGTTTTAACACATCGCTGTAGCTTTATTACAATGATTTGTAACAAACGAAAAGGATCATAGCAGCATGAATACTGATATTGGACTCTGTCATTTTTGACATTTGCTTAAAAAGTTACCTTTTTCAGAGTCTCCATTGAGCAGTAGCCTTTCAACAAGGCTCTGCCTGGAGCACCTAAGTGGGAGCGCAACCTAAATTATATTATTCCACTGAAGAATAGATCGACGGGCGTATGATCACTGCGTTTGGAAACTGTCATCTCTCTAATCATTTAGACCCTGACCGTATGCACCAATTTGACGACCAGATTGAACTAGTGTTCGGCAATTTAAAATTTCAGATTGATGGGGCACGTGTCCCCCCCCGTGCCCCTATGACGCTACGCTACTGACTAGTGTCTCATAACATATGTTCTTCGTCTAACCAACCAATATTCGTCCTACAAACATCTATACAACTTCGTCTTCGGTTTAAGGCGTTATATCAGGGTTTTTTCTAGCTAAGAATATTTGGGTTACTAGAATTAAGATACGTTTATTGATTATTTCTATATTGGCAAGAATCTCGGTATTATTTTTTATACCCTCGGTATTATTTTTTATACTCTCATAAGAACAGGTAATATGAATCAATCAATTTAGCACCTGTTTATATTTGGGAGGGGGTGGGTTCAAAATGACCCCATATGATTATACGGGGGTAAAAATTTCAAATTGCTCAAATACCCTTTCAAATATATCAAATTATTTAAATAAATAAATGAATGAATGAATGAATGAATGAATGAATGAATGAATGAATGAATGAATGAATGAATGAATGAATGAATGAATAAATAAATAAATAAATGCAAAAAAAATTGAACAAATTGTAGCGTAGCATTAAAATCATAATAACCATTGCTGGCAGGCGGATTCGAACCAACGATATTGACATTACCAGTCTGATGCTCTAACACTGAGCTATGCCATCATCTAGTAATGAGGGTCGAGTTTTTAGCGTATACAGTGTTTGTCTGTGAAAATGCCGCCTTGTGAAATAAATAAATATAAAGTCTCAATTTTTAATTTAAATTTATTTGATAATTTTCTAACCTATATTTTCTTTAGAGCAGGGACAAATATTTCCCCTTTTATCCAATTTGGCCGCTAAATAAGAATCTACTTCTTTTATTACTGATTTAATTCCGCGATTTGTTCCATTCAGCAATATCAAAGATTAATGTCAAGCATCTCACGACAGATATTTAGTTGGCTTAGTGGTTTTGCACAGTGCTTTTTAACCGGGAGGTACCGAGATCGATTCCCACCTATGCCTGCAATTTTTTTTCAAGACTGGGAAATAATAACCTGACATTCGCCGCTGACATTCGTACTGCAGAAGCGGGGTTGTAACTTGTTAAACTTTGCTCCTTCCGTAAAACAGTACGACAGCAACTTAGCTCACTTCCGGTAATTTTTACCGGCGTGACCTTTGCTGTTACGTAACGTAATGTTGTAAATCAGGTGGCAAATACAGTTTTTCAGAAAACATCAAAAAATTGAATACACGAGTGGTTTCTCCCTTCATTTCCATATTGAGCCCATAGATAAGATATGAAACATGAGTATAAGGCAAACAGTAACGTGTAAAAGTCCAATTATTGTGGAGAAAATGAATGTTTATTGTGCGCGAAGTAGCCTAAAAATTGAGAAAAAATGCATGTCACGATCACCAAAATGGTTTTATCTGCAACTATGCGCCAACGCCGGTCGTATGCTTTTCTGTAATGATAGATATTAGCTAACTTGAGCTTGTATTAAATTTTCAGCGAAAATGATTGGTGGAACAATCGAGTCGTAGGTTGGAAAGTTGCTTCCAAAACGGCTTCCCTCGCAATCGTGCGTGACCATAAGTGACCAGTGTCAGCAGGAAAATTAACAGCCGGCCTTGTCCATATAATCGATTAATAATTGTCAGGATCGTCCAGTTGACTACAGTGATATTTATTTATTCATACAAAATACTGCCCTGTCATACAAAATATCGAAGTCAATATAAAACGTAATTTCAAGCCATTTGACTGAACTTACAAACAGTTTATAAAAGATTATTGTTGAACGAGACACTGAATTAGAAATAACATTGCAAAAGGTACGAGAATAAGTTAGCAGGTTGTGATGGTCTAGTGGCTAAGTCCGTGACTGAAGTGCGTGAGGTTGGAAGTTCGAACCCTACCATAGCGGGGTTTTTTTGTTGAAAATATTTATGATATTAGTAAACAACTTTCAGGAAGGGTTTTTGATCATTTGAAGCAGAAATAATGAGGTAAAATGAAAGAAAGCATTTTTTTATCTTGACCGCTTGTGGTGTTCTATTGAAGATAATTAAAGTTACTCTAGACAACGAAACGCTGATTCCAATTATGTGTATGTCTGGGTATGGTGTAAGAACGGTGTAAAAATTACAAATAATATTGTGCCAAAATATCAGGTTTGAAATACGTAAATTATGGCTGACGCTATCTTATTTTTTAATATGTAGGCCTACGCATAAAGAAAAACATTGCAAACGTGTTGCATAGAAATATTTTTAAATTGATCATAATACTGACGGGCCAACACCATAGGCCTAACAGAACAAGAGAGAAAAAAAATCGAAATGCTGTAGGATTCGAACCTTCAACCTCTCGCACTTCAAACCACGGCGTCAACCACTAGACCATCACGACCTGCTGTAACATACTCGTATCTTTTGCAATCTTATTTCTCATTCAGGGACTCGATCAACAATAATATTTTTAAAACTGCTTTTAAGTTCAGTCAAATGAGGTGATATTACTTTTTATATTGACTTCAATATTTTGTAAGTCAATGCAGTATTTTACTTGAAAAAAGAAATATCACTGGAGTCAACTGGACGATTCTGACGATTATTATTCGATATAATGACAAGGCCGGCTGCTATTTTGCTAGTGACACTTGTCACTAACGGGACACGCACGATTGAGACACGGGCCGTTTTGAGAGTAACTTTCCAACCTACGACTCGATTGTTCCATTTTCGCTGAAAATTTGATACAAGCTCAAGTTAGTTCATATCTATCATTACAGAAAAGCATAAGACCGGCGTTTGCTCATAGTTGTAGATATAACCATTTTGGTGATCGTGACATGCAATTTTTCTCATTTTCCCGGCCACTTTGGACATGTTCAAGCTTCTTTATTTTCAATATTATTCAACTTTTACTCGTTTTTTGTTCTTTGCACAAATGTTTGGTATCTTATCCGTGATCATGGTACACAATTTAAGCAAAAACGACCCGTGTCTCCCATTTCTGGAGCTATTTCGCTAAAACATGTTTGCCGGCCAAATTTTCAACATTTAGTTACGTAACCCGTGTTCACCAACCCGTAAAAATTTTCTATCGAACAAAAGAGGTCACGAAGTTGCCGTCGTACTGAAAAGGGTACATTATTTTGGCACTATATTATTTCTTTTTTTCCACATTGCTGGTAGGCCCTATTAAATATCAAATGGTCATAATTGGCGGTCACTTCAAATCATCGCCAACTGAACGAGGTTCAGGCATGTACTCTCATTGTTAATTGTTGGTTAATCCACCACTTGAACAGGACTTAACCAAAGCAAACAAAGACTTAAGCTTTTTACGAATGCTATACATAAGTATAAGCTTATTATCCTCTTCAACAATAGGATTAAAGATTGGTGCTTGACTGGAATTACGTGCTAGTGTCATTGGTTATTGTTAAAAGGCAATAAGGTGTGTAATTGCAATATTTCCTCTGAATAGGAAAGACTCTCTACATCGAACCATGGATGCTGGTGGTTCGAATTAAGCCCGATCCTGACTCCACTTCGCAGCGGTATGCGATGCTGCGATGCTTTTCAAACATCTCAGCATCCCGCGATGAAATTAAAATGTACAGGTGGAGTCAGTATCGGGCTTTAGGAATAAAAACCCAATTCGAAATGATGCGCTTGAGAATTCAACAATATAAATAATGGTAGCTCTATTATAATACACATTAATGATACAATTCCAAAATATAATACGTTTTCTGTCTTTGCTTGTCACGTGGTAGCGATTATATTTTTAAATAAGTTTCAAATGAATAACAACAAGACAAGTGGCCGAGTGGTCTAAGGCGCTAGGCTCATAGAGTACTAAGCGTTGCGCCGTGAGTTCGAACCCCGCCTCTGCCAAAGTTTAAAAGAAGTAAATTAAAATTTGACTTTTTTTAATTTCATATTTGGGAAATGTGACTGGGAGAATTTATGTATGGTGTGGAGTGGTGTGATAGGGCATGTACTTTAACTGGCCGGCGCGGTCCGGTGACTAAGTCTTTATTGGGCGTTTTATCGGCAGTCAACGAGTAATGCATTCAGATCAAACGTTCTTTTATATTAAGGAAGTTTGAACTAACATGTCAACTGGATTCACTTATAACTGTAACTGACATTAAGATGCTCGCAGTACCTGACCACGGTTCCCACCAAGACAATAAAACATGTTCATACAAGCCATAAAGCCAAACAATGTCTCAAAGTAAGTGCAAACAGGCTACTCGATACTACCATTAGTGTCACGATCGGACTGGTCATAAAATGGTCGCAGCTCATACATAAGCATTGTGATGTTCCCAGAGTAATTATTTAACTTGATTATATATTTCTGTTTACAATTTAAACTACTTCATGGAAATTAGGAATCCCCTTGTCATGTGATCACAGTAAACAAAGTCAGGACTATAGGGAATCCCCGAGAAGGTCAAATGAATATGACATCATTTTGGAAAATCCCCCAGAAAGTGTTGTAATGTGAAAGGTTAATGTTTATAATTAGACTTGAGAATTTCCATTCCAGATTCCATCATATTATTAATATGATGGAAAATGTACATGATTTCGGCCAGAGGTTGTTATGACAGTGGGTTATTAATGCGCTCACAGTCCACGTGTCTTAAAAGAAAATGAGTTATTGCGAACTAAACATATCTTATGCAGTCAATATACTACTATCCAGTAATATCGGAGAAGATCTACGATACGTCAAAGTGCGCACCTCTTCCATGAAAGGAATAATAATAATTATTCTGTCGACTTGCTGAAATCTGGTTTATGAAACAAAACAGCTATTACTGTAGATACTCCTTTAATATACGAAAACACATACAACTATCAAAAATATTATTTCAACATATTCATTTTAACACTTAATATATTATTAAATTGGCAGTCTTCTCATTTTACTTATTTGCACTTAATATCTTAATCCGATCTTCAAAGCATCAAGTGTAATTAGTGAATTTTAAAAACAAGTTTATTTGCAGTCCTTAATTGGTTTACTCTGTTCAATATTCTCTCTAATTCTTGCCAAGCTAACTCTCCTTAGGTATAAAAAACAATTGATAACACACTTGTGGACGTATCAAGTTGTATCGAGCAGGCAACCACTGTCATCGAATGCCTATATCAAAATCTAGTTGCTTTGGAAAATGTAGAACATGAGCGTGGTGGCTTGACGAGCCAGCTAGGCTCGCAACTAGGTGTTTGTTCTAAAATCACTAAAAAAGTGTATATTACATCGTGCTTAACATTAAAGAGAAATAATTCAAGACTTTAGCACTTGATAATCTAGGTTATGAGATCGATACCTCTTGGAGGCTGCATTATTCACAATAACTAAACTACATACGCACCTGATGTAAGTAATATAGTGTTCAGTTATCGCGTTTAAAGGTTTTTATGTTCAGTGTCATTCATTTATCCTTCTCTAGTTGCAGTATAGTGTTCACATAGTATGACGACGAAAATATATATTCACGTTTCTGTGTAAAAATGCATGAGGCAACGTTCAATGACCGTGCAGACAAAAAACATTTAAAAAGCAAAAGCTCAGGTTAATTTTTCATCTCAGTTTGCTAAGTCAAGTGGTAACAATAACTGATTATATCTTACTGAATCTGTGAACAAACATTCCAAAATACACTTCATTTCCTGGAAAAAACAGCCGGTCAAGGTGCCACTTAAATTAATGCTTTGTACTTGAATAATAGACCAGCGAATGTTAACTGTAACGGTTGAAAAACAAATCTCAATAAAAAAGAGAAATAAACACGAAAAAGCAACACATAAAGTGGCTTTCTTTGGAAAGGTCGGCACATGTACACAATAATACATTACGTTCAACGACTGATCAGATCTGTGAATTCAACATGAAAGTAATATCCTCATCCTGGGCCCAGTGATGGCAAAATATAGAAAGGCATAATGTTCTGCATATTTTTATCCTTTTCAAGCACAATTCAAAAATGAAACCACAATCTCCCGAAGATTAAGGGCTATAATACAAAGCGAGCGAGTGAGTTAATCGGTGTCTAGTTAGACTCGACTAGACAAAATTGCTACGGGAGTCATTGATTTTGATGTTGCTTCTCTATGGACAAAACGCCAACGGGCCAGATACACTTTTACCTCAACGCGTCATTGCAAAATTGGATGAAGACTGAAAGACTGTTATTGTTAACCTACAAATTACGACACGATGCTCAATGTGTACATCCCTACTTTAAATTTAAGAATTGTAATTGATGACAGTAACTTACATATGCATATGGTCGAATCCAACGAAAAGTGTACACGGCATGTTCAGGGCCATAACTTAAAAGTATTAATCAATTGGCATTCGTTTTTGTATTGTGTTTATTCGCCTTAATCATACGCTTCGCGCCATATATAATAAGACCCCCTTCTGTGAAAAAGCTTAGACACAGAGACCCCAAAACATGTTATTTTTACCCATTTTTTCATAATATTTCTTAAAGTATTTTTAAAAACATCTAAATCAGAAAAGAAGTCATTGGATTGAATCTAAATTGATTTCCTGAAAGGTGTGTATTCAAAGATTGCCTGTTTTTCACATATTTGTACATAATTATGATTTTTTTGTGATAAGTGGTATTTTTTTTAATACGGCTTAATTGTTGAAAAATATGTACTGAAATAGACGAGGGTCTGCTCATTTGAAAGAAAAATCAGATTCGAAGAAGATTAGAAGGGGATAAATACTTGGATTTGTCAGCTGTCATGTGTGTTTCATTTTAAATGTTTACCGAACTTCTGGTTTATGAGTAATTTGTGTCCAAATTGGTTTATTCGAAAGTAACTTTTGACGTTTTCGCTAAGTTTACCTACGAATACCAAAGAAAAAAACGACTTTTCTCATTGTCTCATGATCTAGACAACACAGTGGTGGACCCTAGTATAAAGCTAATTATAGTTGCCCTCAAACGAAAGGCCACAAGACGTAACTGACTCCAAGATGGACTTCACAAGTCTGCAATAACGGTTTTAAGCGATTTGTGTGCAATTAAGCAAATTAAAGTCACTTTAGTGCCTTTGTTTCTTACTTCAATCCTCTTTCAACCACTGTGAACCGACAGTAAATATACATGATAGGGTCTCAAGTATCAATAAACGCACATAAAGAAAATAATACATTCAAAGTGCTTTATAAAATGAAGATTTGAATGCGATATCCACCAAAAAGTCTAATTCTTACCTACAAATACTGAAATGTTACTTACGAATACAGCATAATACATGACATGTGTAATGAAGTGTCCCTACCAATGGAAATTAATTGTCAAAAACTTTAAGCGGTACCCCCGGACAATATTATTACCCATATACGGATTCATTCAACAATTATTATGTAAATTTGCTGTTTAACTACTTGTATATCAAAATGAAGTGTTCAAAATCTTGCTAAAAGCATCAAAAAATTTTGATCTAAGGTAAAAGCACTTATTCATTTGGACGTACCATCTGAAAGAGATCTAAAAACTACCATTTTATTCATTCATTATCATAATAGCAAAATGTGAAAAACTCAATATATAAATTGTTAAATCGCGCATGTTACCTACGATTACCCGGGTTTCTTCACCTATCATTTTATAAAGCATTAGGTGTATGCGTATAATTCCTAATATTCCTGAAAACAGATATCCCACTCGTTCTTATACAATATGCAAATTTATTCATACTCATTTGATAAATAAAATACAGAAACTGACATAAACTTCATTTTCAAAGATAAACTAGCATAAATTGACTAAGATCATATTGATCGCGTTATAAAAATAAAAACAACTATTTTCTGGTTGAGCTAGCATTTTCCTGACACCCCGTGGTCTACATTACACGACAAAAGTGTTAATGGGAATATTCCATTTGTTTTAGGTTGATTAGTATTGCGATAGTGAAAGCATCCTAGTGGTATTCGTAGGTAACATTGGGTTTTGATGTCACATTTACTATCACACGTCCTGGATTTATTTAGTGATGACACTTTTGGTTCCTATAAGGCCAACATGCCATCAATCAATGGGCAAAAGGAAACAATTGTGGAGACATTTTTATTTTGGACTGTTATTTTTGGCCCGTGGACACTTTTGGTTGGATTCAACCATATACCTGCCCCATTATCATAAAATTAAATGCTTATATGTGTCATGTCAAAAGCAGACACTTTAAGCAGGTTATCAATGTTAAGGTTTTTACAAATCTTACATATAGAGATATTTTTCTTCACATCGCCGTTTTTTCCAATGAAATCGGAAATTCCTAAGCGAAGATATTGAGTTCGTAAGCTATCATGGTTATTGTATTATAAAATTGGAAATTAAGATATCGGCCCTAAAAATATCATTGACAATTTTGAGAGTAGGAATTACCTTGAAAAATGTCTCAAAAATACAAGATGCCAGTTAATATTCCGGTCTGAAACTATCAGACAATATTTTTATAATTAATAACATCACAAATAGGCAAAACAACATGTTTCAGTATAATTAGGGATGACCAATGAACCATCAAATTGATTAGAACACTCCCATAGACATGCAGGGAGCTCAACTGTGCACTGCTTGCAGAGACATTTCTAAATTGAGATCATTCTTTTATTTGTCATAATTTGTCTGTAAAAATTGGAGATGTTAATGGCAATTATGTTTTGTAACTATCCTGCAAATTACAGCAATATAACTTATTTGGTTTTTCTGTAAGTGTGAGTCAAAATTACAAGTACAGCACTGCTCAGAATGGCACAAAATATTCAGATCAATAAGATCAGGTGAAAACCTTGACCTACTGAGCTGTAATTTGGCAGAGTTGCCGTTATTACCTCTATCATCCCCTCTGTAAAAAGGTTAAAAAATTGGACACGTAGATCTTGAGTTAAAAATTAGATCACCAGCTTCGCTTTGGAATTTCCATACACCTTTCGAGTCATGTTAAATAGACACCTTTCTGAACATAAATGTGAAGTTTCGTTTCATTTGATGTATTTTTCACCTGATCTCAACCCTAAACTGTTTCTTATATTTATACCATCTACACTGACTTGCTGCTATACACGCACAGGAGCTGTACTTTGAAAATACGCGCCTAATCAATAATTAGTCTTTCACTCCATTGTTAAAGTACTGTACTCCCTGTAGCATTATGGAGTGACCAGGTTCTAGAGTGTGATGGTTTTGTAGCAGATGACAGTGTTCATTCAAGCCTATCAAGGTCAGTTATTAGCCACTTGCTGAATGGCTGGGCAGTATCAGCTATCAAAGAGAAACCTTATGCAGCTGCCAATCACATAGAGGTTAAACATAACCCCAAAAGTGATATAAGGACAAAGCTGTGCATGTTGGTACTATGTTGAAAATCCCATGTAGTAGTAGTATTTTTGTTATGTGTAGTGTATATTGTTGTGGAAAAAAAGTTCACCTGGACTTTTGATTTTGTGCCATTTCTTTTTCTAAAAGCATGATTTCAGTGCCTCGGTTTGAAGAAATAATTTATGCTATTGGCTATTAAATTTCCATTTCAGAAGAAACCCCTTTGATACTTTCACAATATGCTTGTTTCATGTTTGCATATATATTAAAATAAAGAAATATAAAAGGTAAATATATGCTTATACCAATTTTGCTCCCATTGCTATTTTTGGACTTTGTCATTTTATTTCGTTCCAATGACCGGTCAGAATGGGAAACTTTGAAAATTCATAATTCGAAAAGTTTTTTGACAATTTAACCACCAAAATACTTCTGCTGATGTGTTCTTTCCAGAAAACAACCTTTTGTATCAATAGGGGCAACATGAAATTATGATGGTCATCCCTAGTATAATACTGTCGGAACTCGGCAATAGGCTTGATATGGCGGACTTCATTAGTTGTTACAAGCGACCATTATTGCAACTTAATGCACATAATAGAACAAAATATATTACATTTTTATTTGGTAAAATTAAGTATGCGAGTGATCTTTCCAATAATCATACACCGTTGTGTTATATTCCTTCATCACGCTGCTGGTTGGCTTTGTGCATAATCTTCAGGTGTATAATTGTTAGACCTAATCAAAGGGACTGCTTCATTCCACTTGGGAATTAAGCGAGTAAGATTGATATGCATTTGCCCAACTCTTAAGAGTCAATCTGTCAACTTCCATTAGTGGATATTTAAAATGAGAATTCTTTCATACCGATTCGATTTGGATAAAACTATGGGAATTGAGAATTTTCTCATTTCTATGAAACCTCATCCAAATGAACGGGAAATAATAATTAACGTGTCAACAACATGTCATATTGTAATAAATGAGAAAATGTAACACGGTAATAAAATGTGACAGTTTGATAACATGTTATTTAGTAAAAAGCTCTAAAATTGTCAAGCGAATCGTTTAAGGGTAGACGAGGTATTGTTGGTCGAAGCAACTAAAAAATCAATTTTCATTATCTAGATCCATATATTATTGAAAAATAACAACTTGATGTTTTGCAAAACTTCATTCTACAAAACCTATACCTTGAAAACTTGCTTAATTTATTGTTGTTAATCATGATGAGATATGTACATTTTACAAAAGTGTTGTTGTTTCAGCCCTCTTTACAACATAACTCAAAAACCACAGGACCTACCAAATATATCTGTGATATTTGAATTCTTTTACACGTTCGCTATGAAATGAGCAATGCAGTTTTTGGCAAAGCTCACTACCATTCGCAAGATGCTGTGAATGACCAAATCGCAACAGTTTAAAATAATTAATAACCTTAAGACTAACAGTGTATTTTAATCAAAATTTCAGTCAATTATAGCTAAACTTTTGATTTCAGTCTATTATAGTTAAATAGTCATCAATGCAAGTGCCAAGAATAGTCAATGATCGAGGGTTTGACGTTCGTAACCCTCGCGATAGTTTTCCTTCGAAGAGCACCTGCATCTGGCAAACTGGCATTTATAGACACCAGCCATTGCTGTTCATAGTTACTATCAAACACTGTCTCAAACAATTATGTAAGCGCAAACAATATTATGCAGCATTCAATATGTATTGACTTGAGAGAATAGAAGTACGTCTGAATGGTCATCATGTGGTCAATGTGCATCTTTAAGCATGTTCAAGACTGCACTGTACTCAATGGGTTCATTTTTAAGGCGGACTAAATAAAAAATTAAAAAATTATTATTTACCATTCTATTACCTCCACGACCTATTATTCAAAATCGCGCACTGTGATTTGTTGAAACGCGTCACGTGAGAGCCCATTATTCTGCAATAATGGGTCAAGCGCCGTAACACATTCTACGCACAGCATTACGCTTGGTTACGCGTGCAATATTTCCGCGATACTCGCTGTCACTTACGCGTACGCGCTCCACCTTGAAGTAAACAACTTAAAATATTTGTGCCAAAATGACATTTTCTCTTTAAATTGCACTATTTTCTGGTAATAGAATAGAAATAAAGGATGCAGCATTATCCTTTACACGCAAATAATGTGTCCTCGGCAGTAAAAACGTTTAAATAATGGGTTCGGCTGCGCCTCACCCATTACTTACGTTTTACTGCCTCGTGTAAAGGATAATGCATTACCCTTTATTTCTTAATTAAAGGGATGCAAATTGTCCGTGGTTACAGCTTATTATAGGCATATTCACCCATGAAAATATCAATGTAATTAAAATGTACCTCAAACTAAAGGCACATAAGGCTGAAAAAATATCGTCACCCTCATAACCAAAGTGACTTAAGTCATTATTACATGTTTCTCATTTGCAATTTTGATTTTCTGAGTAATAATCCCATAAGTAATCAAATTTCCAGCCGCATTCTTCATTAACTTGTGGAATTCATCTCTTTCGATGTATTCCGCAAGTTAATGAAGAATGCGGCTGGGAATTTTATCAATTATGAGTTTATTACTACTGTTTTCTTCGTTTTTTGCCAAATTTGTCATTTCAAAAAATACCAAATGACAATTTGAATGACTTATCCTTCACTTTTAAGCAATTTAGAAGCAATTTAATTTTTTACAGTAGCGCAGAGATCACTGAATGGGTCTTTAATACAATACGAGCACAAACAGGGTTATGCAGCATTCAAGATGGATTGATTTAGTGAATCGCCGTACGTCTGGATGGTCATCATCATGTGGTGGATTTATTGTTCAGGCGGACTTAACAATAATTAATAACCATTAAAGGTACTATAGTTGGTGACATCCCGCTATCTCTAAGGTCCGCTATCTCTAAGGTTCGCTATCTCTAAGGTTCGCTATCACTAACGTGTAAAGTCTATGGAGATCAGAATCCCGCTATCTCTAATTGAGAAAAAGGTTCGCTATACCTAAAAAAAGGTCCGCTACTTCTAAGGTTCGATATCACTAATTTAGAATAAGGTTCGCTAGTTCTAAGGTTCGATATCACTAATTTAAAATAGGGTTCGCTATCACTAATTTAAAATAAGGTTCGCTATCACTAATTTTGAATAAGGTCCGCTATCACTAATTTATTGAAGGTTCGCTATCTCTAAGGTTCGTTATCACTAATTCCAATAAAGGTCCGCTATACCTAAGGTTCGCTATCACTAATTTTGTTTAAAGTTCGCTATCCCTAATTAATTAAGGTTCGCTATCTCTAAGGTTCGTTATCACTAATTTCATTTCGATTAAGGTTCGCTATACCTAATTTTAAATAAGGACCGCTATAGCGAACCTTATTTGAAATTAGAGATAGCGAACCTTATTTAAAATTAGAGATAGCGAACCTTATTTAAAATTAGAGATAGCGAACCTTATTTGAAATTAGTGATAGCGAACCTTAGAGATAGCGAACCTTAGAGATAGCGAACCTTAGAGATAGCGGACCTTATTTAAAATTAGAGATAGCGAACCTTAGGGATACCGGGATTGTTAAAATTAGAGATAGCGGACCTTATTTTAAATTAGTGATAGCGAACCTTAGAGATAGCGAACCTTCAATAAATTAGTGATAGCGGACCTTATTTAAAATTAGAGATAGCGAACCTTATTTAAAATTAGTGATATCGAACCTTAGAAATACCGAACCTTTTTCAAAATTAGTGATATCGAACCTTAGGTATAGCGGACCTTTTTCGTAATTAGTGATAACGAACCTTAGAGATAGCGAACCTTAGAGATAGCGAACCTTAGAGATAGCGAACCGTAACCCTACAGTTGTGGGAAAAAAATGAAAAAAATAAAAATATATATAATTGTGATACGATGGTGAACATGGTTAAAGTTATCAAAGACATTATTCTCGCATGAAATAGCCATTAAAATACGCCCTACAATATAATACAAGAACATAACTACATTTATACTCAACAGTAAATAATATTATATTTTTGCGTCGTTATGGTCTGTGTACAGCCTGTCTCAAAAAAAAAGTGTGCAAGTTTAAAGCGCCCTCTACACGCAGAACTATTTTATACATTACATCTATAGGATATAGAAAAGTTTTTTTGTGAAGTATCATTATTTTTTTTATTTGATTATTTTTTACCAAAGAAAAATGGTATTGAGAAGGAAGAACTTTGAAAGGGTAGAAAAAAATGTCCTTTATTCTCAGATTTTAAATGTTTCAAATCAACAAAATGTATGTCAAGTTATGCAAAGAAATGATTTGTAATTTTAGAGTTATTTTTAACCCTTTAGGTGGACTCAGCTATTCAATTAAATACACATTTTATTTATTTTTAACATCACGAGAGACAGGTTAACAAGCATGAAAGAAACATCTTCACTTGTAAAGTACATTATAATTGATGTTACTTGATCTCAGTTTATCATGGTTACAGTAAGATGAGAATAATAGTTTCTCAGAATTTAATGTAATTTGACCTCAGTGTGTTACAGTAAAGATATCTAACAAAAGGTTGTTGCGACTGGCGCTTGACTTGGCAACCTGAGAAGTTTTATTCGGATATTCCTGTGTATTTACAGTGATTGAACATAAAAATAGAACATACAAATAACATGGAAATCCATAATACCTGGAATTCTGGATATACTTTAGGTACATTTATTGATAGATATTAAAATTAATGAAACTGATAAACAAAAACCGTGCATAAAAGCACTCAATTCCGTTTTGCTTTGTTTTGTTTTCGTGTAAAGCAGCTCGAGGTATTGACCTCATAACTCAATAACATGACTTGTTAAATTGTATACTGCCAGTGCGAGGTATGATTCAAGAGATGTCTTATCTTAAAACCTCATAACCTAGATGTTTAGTGTCAGTGCCTTTGATGATATTTTTTTCAAATTTTTATAGAGTATGAAATACATTTAGTGAATTATATAGATCAAAGACCTAATACGAGCCTTCTTCATTGGAATATTTTTTTCTAATCTCAAGATATACTGATACCTTAAGTCTGCAAAAGAGGCACTTGAAGCCTTTTAAAAGACACTATTTAAACATTTTTTATGACATGAAGTAGTTTAGTGACTGGGTATGTCATTGTATTTTTACTTTTTATCAGTAGAAAATAAACCGGCGGTACACTCATATTTGTTATTTGAAGTCGGCCTGTAGAAAAATATATATACATAATTATAAAGATCTGAATAATTAAAACAACCGCATTTGGAAAATGTTATAAAACCAAACATTATTAATCTAACCAAGAAAATTTTAAAACTTTAAACTGAAGGCAAATAAATAAATATTTACCTGCTAATATTTTCGGTAACTAACAGTTACCATCCTCAGGCAGTAATGACTGGCTGACTGTCTTCTTCACACTTGGATGATTTTGGTGTTTCTAGAAGATGAAGATATTAAATATCTTTGATATGTTCACCAATGAAGTTGCAATATTTATGTTTAAGTATAATATCAAAATGTTACCAAGATCTTACCAAATTAATATTTAATTAATCTGTTTGTCCCTTAAATAAGTACATTTTTCAATATTGTTTTTTTTCCTAGGATAAATAACTATCTTTAACACGTAGTTATTAGTTATTGACATTTAGAGAATAAAAGATAGGATTTTGTCTTTTGCATATCCAATATCGTGTCATAATGGATGGGCTGGCCAATATTTTGAAACCTATTTATTTACTTCAATGTTATCTATAATACCTTTAATCAGTTTTAATCAACTTTTCAACATCAAAACATTGCTGGAAAATAACGAAACAAACTTTCTTATGAACGCATGAAAAACCTGTACAAAATCTCAATAGGAAAAGTGGCGGCGCTGTGCTTAATTAGATAATTATGACGTCAGTCCTTGACGACCACCATAACAACAGATGACGCCCGGGGTATTTGAACTCTTTTTTAAATAAAACATGTGATGCATAACAAATGATCAAGGTTATGAATTGTGATACTAGAGGAATAAAGCTATCCCCCGATTACAACGGATTAGTAATTGTTATGCGATTATGCTATTTGCTACGATCCAAAAGAGATAACCATACAGTTACTATCATGCAGCCTCGCTACAGGGATTTCATATCTAGCAGCGGAATATAGTTTAATTTCGACTTCCAAAATTGTTCAGTTTTAACATCAGATCAGGCTCAAAATGCCAAAAATTACCGATCACTAGAAGGGAATGATCGAAGCATATCATAGTGTAGGAAAATCTAGCCGTGCAATTGCAAGATTATGGAAGATTGACGAGTAATCTGTTCGATATAATATGAGAAAAAAGGAGATTCGTGGCTCAATGGACAATCGCCCGAAATCTGGACGGCCGAAAAAAAACAACACCAAGATAATAATAACAACCGAATCCAAATATTGTTGACGATGACCAGCATTGCAGTCGGGATAACTGCAAGTCGATCATGATAACTTTTTGATAGCAACAGGGTATTGATGTCAGAATGAACGTCATTAAACAGCGCCGCCAGTTTTTAAATGGAATTTTACTGTGTAATTTAGCGAAAAATAAAGATATTTTTTCTTTCTTTATTTTTGTAATAAATGATGGTTCCAGGTTTCTGCAATTATGATTATTATTGATTGAAGGGTTTATATTTTAGTGACAGTTAGGTTTGATACGTTTTCCATTTGTAGTATCATTACAATTTAACATTTTCTGCGGTTATAGGGAATGCGGAAAGACATTTCATCGCGGGAGTACGTGGTGCGTGGCCCGTGCGTTTATACGACGGTCGGTCCAAACGGCGTTAAATATTGCTAGTCTCAGTCTAAGCAGGGATAGAATGACATGAAAAAACCCTACTGTTTATACAGAGGCAAAACATTGATCAACAGGTTTATTAAAATACATGGTTTGTTTGTGCACCAATTAAAACAATATTAAAATGGCAACCTCATCTTTCACTACTTACGCTTAGGTAAATTCAAATACAGAGCATCCAGTTTCTTTAGTGAATTATAAAAACAACATTATTTGCAGTACGTACAGTTGGTTTACTCTGCATTTCATACTGCAGTTACTGTCCGTTTTCCTATACACAATACACAGTGCTCTTTCCCATTGCGCGTGACCTCTACAAATAGCCCTACGTTAAAAGTATGGGGATATGACTAGTTAACGTCGCTGTGTGAAAAATAACCGGCCAATATTAAAAGTACTCTTCTAAAGTTCTAGAAAATATAGTTTTTAACATGTCATAAATTTTAGCTAATTTAGATGTTTGGAAATATTCGTACTTTGGTGTTTTAGTTAATGATATAGGTAATAGTACATTGCCTAGTTAACGTCGCTGTGTGAAAAATAACCGGCCAATATTAAAAGTACTCTATTAAAATTCTAGACAATATAGTTTTGTAACATGTCCTAAATTTTTAGCTAATTTAGGTGTTTGGAGAGGGTCGTACTTTTGTGTTTTAGGAAGGATATGTAAACGACAGATAACACCAAAAATATGAAGAAATTATTTCCAAACCGTGTTAAGTCAACAATCATTATGTTGCTCATTTTCAAGAATGCTGGTTTACAAAAAGCACGCCATTGTCTCATTTCGTGAACAATAGTACACATACCATTGTTTCCTTTCGTTTCCTTTATAATCGGTTACCCAACTGAAGCTATAATACAAACTTTATTGCGATATCGCACATGAAAACAGTCACATGTGCACAGCCAGAGAAGATCCGATTTAATCAGTTGAGCTGTTTCAATGAGTGTTATCTTGGTTTAATAGCTTTTAATGGGGTTAAGTCCTGCAAAGGTCGAGATGAATTCTACTGTAGACATGACTGCATCATGTGCTGTGTTTTTTGTTATGCGGTCCATACACGTTCAATCTTATTGATCAATATCAAAGACCCTAGATAAGAGAGTGGATACAAGATCTACCATTGAACACGCACAATGGTAGATTTTGTATCCACTCCTGCATCTAGGGTCCCCAATATTGATCAATATTTTGATCGTGTATGGGCCGTATTACGTTAACCCTCCTATATATTTTGGAAAACAATTCTCGCGATTCACAATACAATGCGCCGCCAACGGTTGCTCTTGCTAGTCTATATTTTGACCTCCTGGGTCGACATCGCCTTCCTAGCCACCATTGGATTTTTACGCGAGTGTGATAATAATAATGCTGAAGACAGATCCACGAAGGATTCCGCGTGATCAATAGATCTACTACAATTAGTGTAAACTGCTGTTTAGTGTACATTTGTGTGTAACATAATTATATTGACATTTAAACACACAAAGACATGTTCCTGTGTTGTATTCGTATTACGCGGGCTTTGGATGTCGACATTTTCCCATGATGCACTGCGTATTTTGGCATTTCCCCAGCTACCGCTGGTGGAGCATCGTATTGTGAATCGACCGAATTGACAACACGCTTGCGGACGTATCAAGTTATATCGAGCAGGAAATCAGTGCCATCGAATGCCTTTATCGAACAATTAAACTAATGGGAAAATGTAGAACATAAATGCGGCTTGACGGACGTCAATATTGTCATGTGCCTTGAGGTAGACTCGTGTGTTTGTTCTAAATTACTAAAGGTGTATAGTACACTAATATAAAACTTTAAATGAAAATTAGTTTAAGACTTTAACCCTAATGAAATGAGATCAATGCATTATGGAACGCATTACATGCAAGTTGCAAACCTGCACTAATTGGAACTGGACAATGCTTTAAAAAAAGAGGGCCGTTTTCTTGGCATCTGGAAACGGATCTTATAAATTTCTGAAAAATATCAAGCTATATGGCCAAAAGTCTGCAAATGTCAGAGTAACATGCAATAATGACATATTTTCCACCATAACTTTTGATTATTGGTCATTGCAGTAGTACGCAACTTTACACTTATTCGGCAATTTCCCCCTTCTATTCATAATTCCTATTTGGAATAGCCACGACAGACTCTTGTACACTATCCTGGCTCGGCACTTACACAATGTCCCGAGCTCATACTGTCCTCACCTTTCAAAGTAGCGCCTCTCATAATTCAGTACTGCCTTAGCATATTTTATGAGTTTTAGTCATCAGAGAAAAGTACTCATTACATTTAAATCAACGAAAATTACTTGTTTTGTCATTTGTCATGGCCAAATAGTATAGACTGGTATAGCTAGGACATCTGCAGGACTGAACAAAAAATATTGACCAATATCATCATCACTCTATTCTTATACGAGTACCCTCACAAATACTAAAGGTAATGGGCGTTCTTGTCTTGGAAAACCCAATATACACAAGATAAAAAAACTTTAAGTAACTTACACGCGGGATCTTTGTACTAAATCTTGTATGTTCCTCTCTGCTTGCTGGTAAGCTTGTGCGAAGAGTAAGAAACCAATTACCGTCTTGATAATAATCTTCAAGGGTGACATTGTTAGACCCAACGGATATGCTCAAACGGACCGCTTCATTATACTTCAGGATTATAGAGAGAGATTGATATGCCTATGTCAGACTCTTGAGAGCCACTTAGTCAACTTGACTTCTTGGTTCGTCATAGTCTCTTTCAAGGACCACCTGAGCCTCGAAAGTGATCATAAATTAGTAGGTATATTACTTCAAATAAAACTTTAAGGGGGTACTACACCCCTGCCCAATTTTGAGCCTATTTTTGGATTTTTCTCAAAAATTATAGCGAATTGGTGACAAGTAAGATATGTATATTATAGGGGCAAGGACTACAACTACTGCACTGGAAATTTTATTCCAGCACAAACAACAGTTGTGGAGTTACAGTCAAAAATGAGGGAAACACAATATTTGATCAATAAATCAATAACTACTTGCCTTGAGTTGTTGAATTGTCAGTGCAGGACTTGTAGTCCTTGCCCCTATAATATACATACCTTACCTGTCACCAATGCAGTATAACTTTTGAGAAAAATGAAAAACTAGGCACATAATTGGCCAGGGGTGTAGTACCCCCTTAACTTGGGATGAATAACAGCAAAATATAATTATAACGAAATTTTTTAGACGAAAGACAATAAGCAAACTTAAAAATGTTGGAGTTAGATTTCTAGATTAAACATTCCATTTTCTTGGAAAAAGATAAAATTTAATTATAGAGGGCGCTATAGAAGGCAAAAAGCATGCTTTTCTTTACTTTAGGTTTGTTTTTCCTTTCATAAGAAAATGCAATATTTGATTAAAAATCTAATTCCAACATTTGTTTTAAGTTTGATTATTATCTTTCAATTAATGAAAGTATTAGGTTTCTAGCATCGTCATGTACCTTTTTATGGAAAAATAAAATAAGATGTCCGATTAATGCAAATTAATGCATTTTTCGCTTTTTTCACCCCCAAGTGTCCTTGACACCATTTATGAAGTGTCTAACATGTTTTATAAAGTAAATGTTTTTGGTGGAATCCTTCCCATAAAAGATACCCATAGCTATTGTATCAATTATATGAATTTTACAATAGAAAATTAGCAAACTATACATGAAACACATCACGTGAAACGAAAAATGTGATCAAACTTACTTAAACTGATTACGCTTTCCTGTATCTAAGTAGCAAAAGCCTCAAACTCTAGTTTCAACCAAATACATTTATATGTCGTGTGTGCTTCGAACAAACTGGCATTTAGATACCGTCATACCAGCCCCTAACTGTCATCAAAGACAACAACACAATGTATATTCAAGTCGTACGCCAGACATTATAGACTTTCTTAAGGGAAAGTTTACACCAAAAACGATTTTTATTAAGCATGCTAGACACTTCATATTCGGTATTGGGATGAATAACAACGATATATAATTGTAACGAAACATTCTAGAAACCCATTCTAGAAGACAATAAGCAAACTTAAAAAATGTTGGAGTTAGATTTTTAGATTAAACATTCCATTTTCTAAGAAAAGGGGTAAAATAATATTATAGAGGGCGCTATTGAGTGCAAAAAAACGTGCTTTTCTTTACTTTAGGTTTGTTTTTTCTTTCATTCGAAAAATTCGAAAAATTCCAATATTTGTTTATAAGTTTGCTTATTATCTTTCATTTCATGAAAGCATTAAGTTTCTATCAGGCGGCGGATGACATGATCGAGCCGGCAACTTGTGAAACCGCCCGGCCGTATGGCATTTTCCAATATAGCCGGTTAGTTTTGTGGGGTTCATTATCGAACCCCAACGGTTTTAACTTGTATTTATATTATTTATCAACATAGGCCTATTTGTTTGTGATATTTCAAGCGTTTTAAAATTTCAAAATAATCCCATTCAATTACACGGTTAACGATGAAAATTTAGAGAATGCCATGCGGCCACCACCTGGTTTCTATAGCATCGTCGTGTACCTTTCCTGTATCTAAGTAGCAAAAGCCTCAAACTCAAGTTTCAACCAAATACACTTATGTCGTGTGTGCTTACAACAAACTGGCATTTTGTGTGTGATACATTGCGTTAAAAAAATTACATTGCGATTTCCCATTTTGGATTCCAACGTAGAATAAAAACGCAGATGCTACGTGAAATATGCTGATTTTACCTCATGTCTAAGTCCATGCAACGCGCCCAATTTTCACATATCACACACATTTCAATGGGCAATCTCTGCGTGTGAATATTGCGTTTAAATTTAGTCCATTTTAACACATCGCTGTACCTTTATTATAATGATTTGTTACAAACAAAAAGGATCATAATAATAATTAGACTATCCTTCATATGTTCATTATCTTTGACTGTCTTTAATATATTGGGAAATGGACAAATTTTGTGAATTTTCAACGATGCATCTACGCCGATTTCGCACGTGGAATATCTTCAAAAATAGCTAAATACGTGACCTCGCATCGATACAGGAGAGTGGTTTTGAATAGATCAACGTACGTCCGATGTCTACGTTTGGAAATCGCAATGTCTCTAATAGAACATTTTTGTCTAAGTGGGACCAAGTTTCAAAAAGCGCACTTTTTGAAACTTACTTATTGCAAACATGTCCATTGAAGATAAAGATAAAAATCGATATTCAGTGCTTTAACATGAAAGTAAGTTTGATTCATATGGTTTTATTATTGCTATATTTGCTAGAACTTGGACTCGGTTTAGACTCAGACTGGTATACACGACAACACTCAAACACATGTTGTTCAAATAAATTGGGTATGGGAATACTGACATTCATTTCCATTAATAACGTATATTTTAGTTGTTTTAGTTGTAAAGCTCCTCGAGCTTTTGTTCGCATAACCTAGATTAGATAATAAGTGCCATGCATTTGATGATATTTTTCAAAGGTTATTAAGGGTCTAATAATATAAATTAAGTTAATTATATAGATCAAAATTTAACAAGAATCTCGCTCTACATGGCACTGGTTTTCTACTTTAGATAAATAGATAATGGAAGTGATATATTTCACGTATTTTTAAAGAAAAAAGTAAAACATAACATCCCCTTTTTGATCAATGAGTGAGGTTAGTGACTGGATTATGCTTGTGTTGATATTTGTAAAAAACTATCAATATACTTTAACAATCTACAAAAAAAAATAAAAGGGCAGGTGCACTGGTATTTGTAATATAAAATAATAGGCCTACACAAAAGTTTAATAATACAAAAAATGTGTTATAAAATTACGCTACTTTACTATGCTTTGACTTTCTTTAACACGCAGACTGCGATTACTGTCATTTAAAAATACGTTCGTCTTTTTTTATTCCATTGATTAATGATGAGGCACTTCAAAATCAGAGAAATCGATTAATTGTATAGCAATGTTTTAATTTAATAAATGGAGCATTCAAACCTTATAGTTTAACTTGCCAATATTGTGTTTCCGCTATACCGTTATTTAAAAAAACACACCTACATTTCCATATGAGACAAAACATAATATCAATAGAAATTGGCATGAAAATGGCAATATTTTTATAGACAAATGCAAGCAGTTATATACTAAAAGTGAACGATACATTTAAATTATCCATCATATGCAAAAGTGAACGATAGGTTAACTTTGGTACAACAATTAAGAGGCTACAGGCGTATCGGATCTTTGAAATAAACCTGACATTTTCGAAATACATCCGCTTACCATATGCCGTATGCGGGTGCTAAAAGCAAGACGCCGCTGTAGCTGCATACTTCAGATGTGGCATATACCAGGCGATAGACAAGTGCAAACAGAAGGGCTTATTCTGAGTACCTCAAGGATTAATAAGGAAACATTGATATGCCTATCTCCAGCTCTTTAGCGTCATTTTGTCAACTTCGCGGTTTATGATAGTCTCCCTCAAGGAGTATCTGCGCCTGGAAAATGAACATTAGTTTATGTATACTAGTTTGAATAAATAATGTCATCACTGTCACAAAATATCATATGGTTTTTCTGGATATAGTAATGAGCTTATTCAATGATAAGGACACATCTTAACCTCAAGCATTCAATAATCTTTTACATTAAAACGTTTTACTACCGACATACTCCTTATTCCCGAAAAAATACAGAACGCATTGTGTCTTAATCATTTACATAGTTATATAGCTGGCAATAAAAGTCCAATTTAGATGGTCGAAATTTGGATTATAGACAATAGTTTTGTTCATACATGTATCTTTTTATTTTAATGTTGGTAAATTTATTACAAAAGATATTAGTTAAGGTTATAATTAAATGGGAGCATAATTATATATATTCTAATATATCATTTTATTTATCAAATTTTCCCTTGACTGATATCTTATTTCTTTTTTAAAATCAAGACAGAGTGGTTAACAATAATAAAAGAAACACCTTCACTTATAAAGTAGAGCTTACGTTACTTGATCTTATTTTGTCACGGTTACAGTAAGACTGAATGAGTTTCCCGGAAATTAATGTTATTTGACCTCAGTTTGTAACCGTTACAGTAAAGATATTGTTGCGGCTTGAGCCTTGTTGAGCTCGACTTGTCAGCTTGAGAAGATTCGGATAGGTCTTTACGAAATTCAAATGGACTGCAATTCGTATGCTTATTCCAGTACCCATTTGTTCATTGAAACGTTTTTATTTAATTACTTTTGTATACTTTAAGAGCGATAGAAACTATACAGATATTAAAATGAAAGTGAAAACAAAAACCTCCACTAAGAGCACTTACGTTCATTTCCATTAAGTACGTAAATGTTGGTCGTTTTATGGCGAGTAAAGCAGTTCCTCTAGGTTTTGATGTTTAGTGCTAGGCCTTTTGATGATATTTTTTATTAGCGTCTGCAAACAGAATGGTTCAATAGACCCTATCGAGTACTGCATCACTCGTCCTAAATTGAATACAAATATGCCACCATAACGTACTAAAGAATAATTCGCATGGTATAATGCTATTAAAAAAAGGGTATGAATGGCTGTGGAAACGATAGAGATATGGTCCTCTGTCTCTTAGAACTAAGAACCAACATGTCGTCCATTTTAATTGTTATATCGTTCAGATTAAGTCTACTCGATAGGATTCGTTTGCTTATTGTGTTTCCGCAATACCACATACATTTCAACAATAAGCCAAAAGATTAATATCAACAGAAACGGGCATGAAAAACATTTAGAGTATCCAACAAAAGGTGAGCGATATGTTAACTTTGCTACAGGTATTAGTAGAAGCTACACGCGTATCGGATCTTTGAAATAAACCTGGCATTTATGAAATGCATCCTCTTACCGTATACTGTATGCGGGTGCTAAAATCAAGACGCCGCTGTTGCTGCATATATACTTCAGATGTGGCATATACCATGCGATAGACAAGTGCAAACAGAATGGTTCATTCTGAGTACCTCAATGATTACTCAAGGGAAATTGATATGCCTATATCCAGCTCTTTAGAGTCATTTTGTCAACTTCGCGGTTTATGATAGTCTTTCTCAAGGAGTACCTGCGCCTGGAAAATGAACATTATAGTTTATGTAAACTAGTTACAGAACACATTGAATAAATGTCATCACTTGTCACAAAATATCATACGGTTCTTTTTCCGCGATAAGGACACCGTCTTAACCTCAAACATTCCATAATCTATTCGTTTCAAACCTTTTACTACCGACGTACTTCCTATTCTCGAAAAAGTCAGAACTTATTGTTTCTTAATCATTTACTTAGTTATATAACTGGCAATCAAAGTCAAAAATTGATAGTTGGTCACAAACGTGCAATCTTATAATTCCATTCACAAAATTTAAAGTCTAAGGCGCATTCACAATTTGGATTATATGATATAGGTTTACTCATAATTTTTTAGTTTCATTTTGATTATAAAAATAGAATGCATAACCTGAAATTAATCTTAGAACAAGTGTTTGGGCTTGATTGTCACCGCAAACGAAAAACACCCTAAACGCATGTTTTAGCTATTACAAATGCACGTACAGACTTATCAAAATTTGCAAAGTCAACTTAAAATGAAAAACAGTGCCAGTGAATAAATTTACTTCATCAGAAAACTAGATGCTAACAAAAATGTGGAACGCTAACGTATGTAGTTTGAAGGTGTAAGTATTCAAAACACGATTAGAATTTTATCCTCTTCGTAACATGTCTTAGTTCTATCATTCTTACGTATGTATTACATACTTGACAAAAGAATCACCGCACTAAATATCTAGGTTATGAGATCAATAGCTCAAGGCACCTCATTTATACGACCATCAAATGCTCTAAAATACACATTACTTGATGAAAAGGAATACACGTGTTTTATTATAGTAGTGTCTTTTGATTCGTTTGCATAATCTTGTCTCATCGGAGACTATCTTGAATGTAAGGGGATTTGTTGATTCCTCGAGTGAATATCGTGAAAAGGCTGCCGTGTACATTTTTATAATTCAAAAATGTTATTGTTGTGTAATATGATCACCTATTAGTATCGATAGGTTTGCTAATTATGGTGAACATTTATGGTTTTCGAAGCTTATGTTCAGTCAGAGTAAATACATACACTTAATGTCAGGTGGCACTCTGTAGCGCTGCTGTTGTGTTCATAAGAGTACGTCATCTCACTCGATCTGATGCCAAGTGCGTTGCACCTTGTATCCCTTGGTTAGAAACCAGCTTCACGTCATTAGTACAATTGGTGGACGTCCCCTTCCTCGTCGGCCTTCCATAACCCCTTGTCATAGTCCAAGACTCGATTCCGTAAGTAGCAATGGAAAACACAGTTGCACGACGTAGGCGTACCTTGAGGTTAATTGATAGGTCTCGGCTTTACATTATGCTTGACATGCCTTGCACAGTTGTCCTTGTCAGTCTTCTTTTAATTTTAGTAGTGCAATCACCAATGTTGTTTTCTCTCTTTCAATTTCTTCTTAAATTGAAAATATTGAACTTGACTTCATGTGTGCATGTTGTAAATCAATCCACATTGTGAAAATGCAATATTAGTCATTGAAGGTTTCATTCTGACGATATCTGTATCATATTATATTCCGAATCATGTATGACGTGTGCTGTGTGTGAATCTACAGATATGGAAATGTCCGCTCAATAGAAATGTTCAAACAGAACGGTTCATTCTGGAAACCTTAAGGGTTAATCGAAATAGATTGATATGCCTATGTCCGATTCTTGAGAGTCACCACGGTTGTTTGATGTATATATAATTGGCTTCATTATTAACTAAATGCAAACTATAGATGGCGCTATTTATCCTAAATCAAATCATTTATATTTGCAAGAGGTAGGTGATTAATACGGCCATTAAAATAGCTGGAATAGGTGAAACAAGCAACAAGGAAATTTTATACACATATTTTTATCAAACAATAAAAGGAATTATTTGTATTAAAAGCTTGAAAGAGTAATTTCCAGTAACTAAATAGCGCCACCAATTTTGTCATTAATAGATACATTTTATATCCGAAAAAGCTATAAAAATGCTATAAAAGAGGGGAAATTAAAGTTGAGAATGACTCAAAAGCATCTGTATACATTAGTATGATATCACATTTAGCTGTTTAAGCCTACAAGTTGGTTGTAAATGATCCCATCAAACAACCGCGTCACTCTATCAACTCTATCGTTTCTGTAAACTAAGTCCAGAGATTAATGTCCTCCCTTATCACAAAATATTACATGGTTCTTGTGGATCAAAACTGTCTTTGTTCTACAATAAGGATACATCTTAAAAACTTATCAATCTGTTAAATTAAAAAACATTTATACCGAGCGAATGATGGAAAGCATTAAATTAGTTGAAGTTTTATATTAAACTTATTTAACTTTTAAAATGCCTTTAACTTATTTATCTTGCTTTTTAGAGAGTAAGCATTTGAAAAATGATTTGAAAATGTATTCTTTATGAATTAGGAAAACGGTTGTAATATTTGCATTAAAGCCCGTCATGCCGACATCAACCATTTGTGTATATAGACATACTAACCAGACATAATCTCTCACCAGTTGCTTACAGACATACATGTATATAGATATGGAATGAGCCACGCGATGGACATGTTCAAACAGAATGATTCATTTTGAGTACCTCAAGGATAAATAAAGAGATACCGATATGTCTATGTCCAACTCTTAAGAGTCACTCTGGCAACTCAGCGGTTCTGTAAACTGAGTTGAGAGATCACTTAAACTAAATGTCATCACTTATCATAGAATACCTTAAAGTTGTTTTTAGATCAATTGCTACCGTTGTCATACGGTAAGGATGCATCTGAACCCTCAAAAAATCACTATATTCGTTCTCAACCTTTTACTGTCGACAATAACTGAAGTGATATCTAACTGATCCATACCATTCATACATGTAATTAGGCTCTTTAGAAAGTGTTCTTGAAAGAGACATCTTCTAACATCTTAATTGCTGCGGCAAAATCAAACCATATTGTAGCATTTAAGGCGATTTAATACCCCGATTTTCATCAGTACCCATGTTCTCTTTTTTTGTTGCAAATTTATAAAGTATATAAATATGTTCATCATCTCATGTCCTGAACTTATAAAATATCTCTACATAAAAAGTGATTTTAAACCATTTTAGAAAATCATTTTAGCCCTATATATTTTTTTTGTTAACTGTATCCTGGTAACTGAGATGTGTGTTTCATAACAAACCATAATTTATTCTATTGAACATGTCCAAGTAGAATACATGAATAGAATACATTAAATCCTTTGTTATACTATCTATAGAAATATACTCACTGATTATAACACTGAATAAATTAAATAGGCCTAAATAATCTCTTCCACATAGACAATTTAATACTACGCCATGTATGTATCTTCTATAATATGTAGTTAGGAAAAGAGATTAAAAAAGGCTATAAGGTCATCAAAGGTCAGGTTATAGGTCAATTGGTTCAGGTCAAATTCAGGCATCAATTTGGAATACATGTGATAGTCTGTGATATCATACATGTCATAATGAGGCATCAATTTTGATATTTTGTCTGTTACTGGATATATAATGGAAATGTGTGAGGTGGATATACTAAAATACCTTGGGATGTAAATGGTGAGTACAATTTAGATTGCCTAGTTGAGTTGGATTGGGCAAATAAATATAAAATAGTTACCAAAATCACAAAAATGAAGCTTACGGAAAACTACCTAATATGGTGGTATAGGTGACAAAAAATACAATCTTTTTCAACATTGCTGTATTGTGGTTGTGGTAACCTGTTACCTATGGCTTAATTAAGTTTCAGTGACATAGTGTTGCAAGTTCAAAATACAAAATATAGCTCGACATTGAAAATAGAAGCATTTTAACCGGTTCGTTTTTTGATATTTGTGGAGCACCAAGTTCATGAAGTCATAAAAGAAATCAGGGACCACTTATTCCCATTTTACATATCAACATTATTTCCCTAATGTGTTAGCAACACATATCCAAAATTTTAACGAAATCCGTTGATAGTAAGCTTTCCAAAATGAAGTGAATTTAAATCATCAGTGATGTACCTCCTTTTGGCTTCTATCTTCAAAAGCATGTAAGCTACATTGATACCGATGCCACCAATAAAACGAGAAGATTTGCCCCTTCATTTTTTTTTTTTTGTAATTTCTTCACAAAATGCAAAAAAATACAAAAAAAAATCAATGGGTGTAGTACCCCCTTAAGTAAATGCTCACCCTTTTGGTCAAATGTATACCTCGTGAAGAATGAAGTATCACAGGAGACACTCTTGTCATGTTAACTACGATGTAATCAGGAGAACATTCTTCTTTTGGCTAACAACATGTCAGCTAAAATGACAAGTTCACTTACGGTTGAGACAATTGTGTTACTAACATCGGCATTACCTTAGGTATACATCATGATTGTCATCACCAAGGTTGACAACACTTTTAAAAGTACACAATTAAGCTTATATTCTTCTCAAGGGTAGACGGGTATGACAAAGGTAACAAGTAGTAAAATATTTTACCCGAAGGGGTCATGAAAAGAGCAAGTGCATAATATATTCTTCAGAACACTATTGGCATAGATTACAGCGTCGAAAAAAAAAAAAGTATTTGTACATATAAATCTTAAAGTCACGCAGACTTCTATTAAAATATGAAAAGATATCTTATATTATAAAAACACAATATAGAAAAAAATCAGATTATTATTATATTGTGGTAATTTTATAATTTAGATTTCAATTCAGTAAAGTGTTTTCTTTAACGATACTAGATACAATTACCGATGATCGTTTTACATATTACGTGTCATGTTATAGTAAAGCTTCATCGCCTATTTATAAACTTCACCTCCAAGCGCTCATTATAAAGGAAGGAAAGGTCCCCATGTAATATCAACTTAGACAATAAGAATGTCAAAAACAATTCAGTTTGAATCCCCATGTCGAATGCAGAACATATTAATGCATACTCCACGATATTTTGTTTTAAACTTGCTTATATTTGTATTAAATTTGCTGAAATGGCAAATATTGATCACACCGTTAGATATCACTTACTTTTCTTACTTCTCGTTAACGCTGATTACGTAAAACACCTGCTTTGATTCCAGACATAGTTTCTAGTTTGCTATTTGCAATGTAAGTAATATCAAAATCAAATATTTATCATACCCTCTTCATAATTAGATATATCTGTTTTGTTCAAATTACTTTGTTTTTTTTTTATTCGAAAGGCAACTATTGGGCTTTTTGAATAAACTTTTTTATCACAAGATTGGATGCGCAATATATTGTAGGGCCTCACTGCGTATCTATTGTATTGTAGCGTACTAGCGTCACAACACAAATTAGGACTTGTGTTGTTTTACTATTAACAGTCTATTAATTAGGTTCGTTTCAATCCTTCCTTTTATTCGTCTTCTCAATCTTCATGTTCTTCTACTTCTTCACATTCATTTGCATCATTAGAGAGTATTGCGAAATGCGATTCAAAAGCACATACTTCAACGTCTAGAGGATTATAGAGGATTATCTATTCAAAACCACTCTGCTATTAAAGCCTCTAGAAGTGGGAGTAAATTAGGAAAGAAAATACGTCAATTTAACAGCTTCCACATTTTTTCATAGTCTACAAAATTACATCTTATGTATTATTTATTAAAAGGCCAATGTAACATGTTGCTGAAAATTACTGATTGAATTTTCTGTTTCCAACGTCAAACCTTGGTATATACCTTTGTGAAATTCAGTTTGCGAAATGAAGTTCTGTAATAACTTCAACGGCAGGGGGATTAAGTTCCCTTGTCTGTTTTTACTGGAGCGAGTAACCAGTCAGGCGTTCGCGTTGAAGTAAATCTCAGTAATAACTTCAATCGATATAATATGTGACGTTGCCGTGGAAGTTGCAGTACATTTTTAAACTTCATTTCGCAATACAATCTTTTTTCTTCATCTCCGTCTTTGCATCATCATCTTCTGGTTCATTTCGTGTCCTGTTATAACGTCCCTAGATTCCCCTTATGCTTAAATAAATGTTTAACTTGACATTATTGATTGAATAAACTGATAGGATTATAGTACCGGGCTTGCAATTCATATATTCCGTAGTTCAGCATGCCCATGATATTGCGTTATCTTAGATTGAATAAATCAATAAAAATGTAATCTGATTTCATTTCCATGAAATAGCAACCGTCTAAAGAATGAACTGCAGCTCTATCTTCGCGTCATAAAAACAGCTATAACCATGGATCCAAGATCTATATCACAAAGATGTGCAGGATAATGTAACCCAACTGTGTATTCGATGACTTGTAAATGAAGTTGAGACATTGTGTTAAGGTGATAATGGCAAATGTAATAAAATCAAAGTGTTTTGTGGGACTTAAAGTGTCATTCCTAGATTTACTTACTTAATGCGAGTTATTTACTTGAACCACGATGTCATGAACTCTGCTATCATGTTGTAGGATACCGATGAATGCCATAGCAGGTCTTACATGCTTTCTTCTCCCTCCTTTATTATGGGGGTGGGTGGGGTCCAATGAACACATTTCGCTATTGATTTAATGGGCAAACTTAAGTAATTTTGATCCATGTCTACTAGCATAATGTGAAACAAGATTTCGTGGTAGAACAGTTAGTTTATTTTGCAAGTAAAATGACATTTCATTTTACAACATCGATATGTAAAAATATACTAATTGTATCTTGTGTCTATCCAGATGTTACAATGGACAACAGAACAAACTTGACGGAGAACTTGCATCGTATAAAAAATACATAATCCATGACACATCATCAAAAGAACAAATGACGTAATTTGGCAATTACCAGTTTTGCTTTTTCAGATTGATTATTTTCTGTTAAATGAAGACCGTATGCTGTAAGAGGACCGCATGATATGCACGAGCCGTTGATTGCATCGACAAACATCATTAGTCGGTGCCTCGATGTCGCTTATTCTACCGTGACGGGCAAAACATTTCCTAGTTACCTTCGTACTTTTGTTACCACTGCAGTCTTGAGGTCTCGTCTTAAATTCAACATCAACAAAATAACAAATGACGTAATTTGGCATAATTTTTTCTTCATCTTTTCAGATTGATTATTTTCTGTTAAATAAACACCGTATGCTGCAAAAGGACCTCATCTGCACGAGCCGTTGATTACATCGACAACAATCCTTAATCGGTGCCTCGATGTCGCTTATTCTACCGTGACGGGCAAAGGGTTTCTTCGTTACCTTCGTACTTTTGTTACCACTGCAGTCTTGAGGTCTCGTCTAAAGTCTGCACGAATCCTGACAACATAAATCAATTACACTTTGGACTTGCATTATTCAAGTTATCCTAAACTGTAACACATAGGTCAATTGTCAGTATACATAAGTGAATGGGGTAATCGTTGAGGCTCCATTCTGTAGGCTATTTGAAATTTTGTATTAGACATTTGTTGAAGATATAATTTTTTTTCCAAAAGACCTGCATACGAAAGGTCAACATTTTCAAATGATGGTCGGTTTTTCCTCCCAGCTACATACACTTTAAGTACATATCATTAGATTTATAAAATGTATGTCGAGGACTATTAAATGTCAAAAATTTTAATTTTTAATCATTTTCCACAAAATTAGTTTTATATCTCAAATTTCAAAAATGAAAATTGTTTGATATCAGAAGGACATTCTTTGTTTACAGAATGCAAATTTGTGTGTCTGGTGTGCTTCCATGTCCAACAAAAAAATACTGTGGAAACGCTATCAGATCCCTTAATGATGAACTCTTTATTCATATAATTATGGTAAACCAACTAGATTAACTTTGGCTATACGATATTAAGAAGCTATGCACATTTGAAACTGTTTGACATAACCAGGCAGTGTCGCAGATGCTCCCATACGTTGGATCGTAGGAGATAATTTAAAACGCCGCCATATAGCTTTAATCTTTATTATTATGCGAGAGATTGATATGCATATGTCCGATTCTTAAGAGTCACTCTGTCAACGTCTTGATTTGTGATAGTCTCCTTCAAGGTGCACCTGTGCCTGTAAAGTGAACATTAGTTTCTCTCAACTATTAAGTTGAGAGATTACTTAAAATAAATGTTATCACAAAATATCACATGGTTCTTGAAAATATTACTGTAGTTGCGCCGCGATTTAGGTTTACATCTTCAAATCAAAATCTCATTAATCGATACGATTAATAAATCATTTTGCTTCCAACGTAAAGTGATATGATTGTTGCAATATCAAACTTGAAATTGTACATAAACTTGCCAAAAGTATTGCAAAATCGCTGAAAAGACGAATTTACATACCGTAAAAAACTCGACAGTTACAATATGTGCTAACCCAAAGGTGTAATGGGTTTTGAACAAATCATCGATACACATAGTTACATACGAACAAGTAAACCTGCAAATGTGTGTCTTAACCCCAGTAGCTCAGTTGGTAAAGCGTATACGTACAAAAGTTTTCAAAAGCGCTCGATAGTAAGCACATTATGCTAACTATCGAGTTTTTACGGTAATTATGTAAACATCGGATTATATTTTATGTCCAATCAATATGGTAATGTTTATTTGGTATACACACACTCACTGTCAAACACATTGCTGAAAAAGAAGAATTCGGCATACAAACTGTAATTTGAATATTCATATAATATCCTTTAGACGAATTTACATAATTTATGTAAACATCCTGTCGATTTCACACTACGTACACGATACGTAATAGCTAATCATTTTGACGGCAGGTGTCACGTCTGGCGACATCATTTGCGTATTTCAGTGCTGAAAATGACGGAATAATGGAACTCGGTTTGAACACAGAGACAAAGAAACTTTAATTCATAAATCATCCAGATGCCTTAAACCAAATGGTTGGATTGATTTCTGCAAAGTGTCAGGAAAACGGTGGTGGGAGAGTGCTTCATAAATTACATTCAATAGGCGGACTTTGAACTTACCAGAGTTAAAAATAAAGAAAATAATTAAAAGTTTAACGCTAACGTTAAATAGGACACCTACACCTAATCTTATATGTTCATTGCATGTTTAAATGTCATTATGTCCTGATGGAGTAACCACGTGACCTTATTATAATTCCCGAATCCCCCATCAAGGCGTCAAACAACTTTAACTGTTATTTATGTCTAAATACCGAATCTTCTTCTGACAAATAAACAAAATTAATCCTGAAAGTTTATGATAACTATTAAAAATACACACAGAGACTTATCAAAATTATCAAGTCAATTTCAGAATGAAGAAAGTGGCACTGAATTACTCCGAATACAAATGTAGAACGCAAATGTAGCTTTGTGGGTGACGGTGTCAATATTGCCACACAGCTATAAGAAGACACGATTCATGGTTTTATAATCCTTTTAAAAGTATTTATTACACGCCTATAAAAAGTATTGCCGATGGCTTAAGCACTAACTATCTAGGTTATTTGATCAATACCTCAAGGAACTTCATTTACACTTCATAAATAGCTTCTTGAATACACACTGTCTGATAAAATAAATATATAATAAAAATGTGTTTATTATATAACAGATCCGTCAGACTCGTTCATATTATTATGTCTCACTGGTGCATATCTCAGCTGCCTGTGATAGCAAATATGTGCATTTGTAGTTTAAAAGAGCACGGAGGAATAAAGACAAAATACAGACAAAAAAGCTGCATTATGAACGAAATTTTGTAAAAACCATAGCGATAAACAATAATCCACTTTGTGGATAAACCGTTTTGTAAAGTGTAATAGCTAGAAAAAGAGATAAACTGCATAAAAGTCGTTGACCGTATTTGCTAATGTATTATTTTGCTAATCATTACTTATTGCTTAGTGCTTAAGATGAGTGGTGGTGTCCTCGAACTACAACAGCACGCCAAGTCCTTCTGTCCTGCATGGCCGTTCCCAAATCCATAACATCCAGCCCAGTGTCCTGTTTCAATACATCCACATATGTTAAGGGGGTCTACCAGGTTTTCTGTTTCCATGTTTTTGTGTCCAATGGATCAGCTTAGCTACAGGCTCATTTTTGCTTCTGTACGTGTGCCCAGTGAAACGTGTCCTCCTCTCTCTGCGCTCTGATCTTCTGTGAAAGTTTCGGTAGGTCACCATACAGTTCTATGTTCGTGATGTGCTGCTTCTAATTGATGTTGTATACTGTTCTAAGCATTCTTGTGTAGCAACCATCAAGTTCTTTACATAGTCTGGGAGACATGGTCCATGCTTCATATCTATAGGTTAGAACGGATTCGACGGTAGCAGCAAATAAACGGATCTTGAATATCCTTGGGAGAGTTGACCTCCAGATTTTGCTGAGGCTGTTACATGCTCTCCATGCAGCTGCTTTGCGTGTTTTTACATCTTTTTGCCGTGCTAGCCATCCATGCACCCAGATACTTGAAGTCGCTCACCTCTTCTAGTTTGTTGCCATTATTAGTCTGGATAGATATCTGTTGATTATGGTTGAAAGACATGAACTTTGTCTTTGAAGCGTTCATTTTGAGGCCAACTGTTCCAACAGATGATTCAACTCTTTGCAGTAGCTCTTGTGCTTGGCGGATTTCCTCTGACAGTAGGGCTATGTCGTCTGCAAAGTCTGGAATCCAAGCTGCTCTTCTTTGCCTTCAACTGCCTCCCTCAATGCATAGCCCAATAGCACCACACAGAGGTATGGGGCAAGGGTGTCTCCTTGCAGTACACCAGCAAGTATATCAAACAGTTCAGTTTCTCCATCTGGTGAAACTACTTTTGCCTTGGTATTTTCATACAATCTTGCTATACCTTCCACACGTTGATTAGGGATTCCATAGGCTTAGAGAATTTGCAGCATTTTCCCTCTATGAATGGTTCAAAGGCTTTCCTGAAGGCTATGAAGGTTATTATTGCAGGCAGGTTTTTAGCCTTCACTCCTTCAATGATCCTCCTTAGGGCCAGTAGGATCCTCCTTAAACCATTCTCACTGGTTGATCCTAAGAACTTTGTCTACGTCAGGCCTGATCCCGTTGAGAATCATTTTGTTGAATATCTTGGCAACAACTGAGCTATCCCTCGATAGTTCCCTGCTTGACTAAGATCTCCTGACTTAGGAATTGGTACTATGTTGAGGATATACCACTGGTCAGGCTTGCTTCCTTTAATCAGTGCATTGTTGCAAAACACTATGCCATCCAGATCACATCTTTTCAGTACCTCTGGTGGTATACCATCCTCTCCGCAACTCTTCCCTTCTGCCAGTGCAGTCTTTGCCTTTGCATATTCCTCCTGACTAAATGGTGCCACACTGATGTTTAGATCCTTTGCCACCAGTACAATATCATCATCTTCTCCATCTATTTCTGGAGGGCTACCTAGGAGATCTTTATAGTGGGTGAACCTGTTGTTAATCCTTTTATTCTGTGTGTCTCCCTTCAGCTGACCTTTCACTGATGCTTTCCTTCCAGATATTTCATTAATTAGCTTCTAGCTTTGTCCATGCTTGCAGTTGTCATGCGCTTCTTCAACCGCTCTTAGCCTTTTACTTAGATCTTCTTCCGTAACAGTATGCCTTGGCTTCCTTATATCTGTGTCTGTGTCTCTCAGTTGCATCCAACTGGTACGCATCATAGGTTTCTCTGATGTCATCTCTTGCATGCTCTCACCACTCTGATATCGCTTGAAAGCCGCACCTTCCTATTCTTCTTTTCGACTGGAAAAACCTTTTCTGCTGCTTCCCTGTTGGCTTTTATGAATCTTTTATATCTCTCAGTGGCAGTTTCCTCCATTTCCTCCAAGGGTTGAAATCTGTTGTGTACTTCAACAGTATATAGCTCCTGAAGCTTGGAGTCCTTGCAGGAGTGTTTTCCAGTCATGGTTCTTTCTTCTAGGCAGGGTCTTGTAACTTTCTTAGGCTGAGTCTGATCCTTGATGTCACACTTTTATGATCTGATCCTAGAGGTATTGTATGCTTCTGCATTTAGTAGGCTGTTTCTCCACTTTTTGCGAAGAAGGGTATAATCCAGTTGGTACTTGTTTCCTGCTGGGCTGC
This sequence comes from Amphiura filiformis, assembly GCF_039555335.1. NCBI lineage: Eukaryota > Metazoa > Echinodermata > Ophiuroidea > Amphilepidida > Amphiuridae > Amphiura > Amphiura filiformis. The sequence continues at coordinate 13,225,253 of NC_092638.1, forward strand.
AGAAAGCATGTAAGATTTTTGATAAATAAAAAGGTTTACTTAATTGTGAAGGGCACACACAGTTGCATTTTGAAATTAACGCCCACTCAGGCATCATGATTATACTGAAAATACAGGGATCATTGTATTAAAATATGTTTTCGTTTAATTTGGAAGCAGTGAATAGACTACAATTTTCTCGAGGATTACATACTTCAAATATTTTTGAAAAAGCAGATTCAGACGATATAATATCATATCAATTCAAAAACAAAATGAAACAAATCTTCAATTACAAAAGGCTTCAATTACAAAAGAGGCTCAAAATCTCTCAATTTGTGTTCCCAGTGAATTTTTCACTGCAGGTCACATATTTTATTTTCAGTAAGTTTGTTGGTGCTAGTATGTGTCCATATATCATTAACAGACATACATGTATACTAAACATTTATACCATACATTGTATTGGTTGTAAATGTTTTTTATCATTCTAAATGAATGGTATCAGCTAGCTGAAGAAGAAATTTTACCACACTTTAAAGGGCTTTCAAAGTCATCGCCGTAGCAACAGGAATCGACTACACGTTATTGTCGACAGTTTAAGTGGTTTCCGCCTTCCTGTCTATATTGTCAGACGACATTACAAATGGTTGGATATTTACCATCTAAGACGATGGTCAACCGTCAAAATAGGCGTACAATCTTGAGGATATTGAGATGAACTGGAGCCAATTGAGACGAACTAGTTAAGGAACAAACAGTGCAGCGACACATTTTTTTTTCAATATTGAAATTTGTTTCACCCACGAGGAAATAGATTCAATACATATAGGCATATCATAAGTAATATCGATGTAAGGACACGAAAGAAGAAGATAAGTAATATTAAAAAGATAATTGTTTACTCGTTTTCGTTGGGAAAAATTAAAGTGTGTATTAAAGTTTTAAAAGGTTTAATATCAAATTTCAATTACTTTGCAATAACATTTACAAATGTAACTGGGAGGAAAATCCGACAATCATTTTTGAAATATTTGACATTTCGTATTTAAGATACACATTTTCCCCCAAAAGGCCTAAATTTTCTAGGTGTTGTTGAGGAAAAACCGAGATCTTCAATACGAAAGATCAACATTTTCCACTGGTCATCGGTTTTTCCTTCCAGCTACATACACTTTAAGTAAATATCATTAGATTGATAAATCTTACTTCGAGGACTGTTATAGGTCAAAAATATTATTTTTGATAATTTGCCATAAAATTTGTATCATATCGCGAATTTAAAAAACATCTAAATTATTTGATATCAGAAGCATTCTTCGTATTCATAATGTAATTCGATATGTCTGATGTGCTCTCGTGTCCCACCCTAGCCCCTAACACTACTGGATACGGAATATAAATGTTTTAAAGTCAATAAATTTCAATAGAACTTTTTAGAAGTGCGACCAAGTTTCAAAAGCGCACATGTCTGCTCCCTTTTTGAGACTTGCTTATTGCAACGTTCCTATTGAAGATGAAGATGAGTATCTATATTCAGTGCTTATGGTGTTATTATCGCTATATTAGAGAGATTGCGATTTCCAAACGTAGCATCAAACGTACGTGGAATCTATTCAAAATCCCGTCACATTCCACGTACGTTCAATACGTACGTTTGCAAATCGCAATCTCTCTTTTTGCTAGGACTTGGACTCGGTTTAGACTCCGACTAAATATACTCAACAACACTCAAACACATGTTGTTTAAATAAATTTACAATCGCATTCTGCTGCTAAAAAGTAGTGCAAGCGCGGTTCGATTTGCTCAAGAACAGGCCCGTTTTCAAATATTCACATATCTTACACGATTTTAATATTTTTCTGTTGAACTGAAATAACATGGCCGGCGGTGCTGCATTTGTGACAAAATTCTGGGTATTCTGAATTTTAAATAAGCCATTCAGATTCATTGATACATATTATTTTCGTCATTTTACCTCATCAGTTTGATTTATGTTAGGGTATATCTGATAAATTATTTAACAAATCTAATTTCCCTTTTCCACTTTTTTTTAATCAAGAAAGAGTAACAAGAATGAAAGGAACACCTTCACAGTATCACAGATTTATTTTCCCGGAAATTAATGTTATTTGACCTCAGTTTGTAACCGTTATAGTAAAGCTATTGTTCCGACTTAAACTTGACTTAGCAATTTGAGTAGATTTAGATATGGCCCTACAAAATACAAATGGGATGAAACTCGTATGCTTTCAAATGAACAAATGGATACTTTAATTTCATTTGCATACTTTAAAGCATTTGAAACTTATATAGATATTAAAATAAAAATGGGAAAATTCCATTGGGAGTACTGATATTCATTTCCATTAAGAACGTATGTGTTAGTTGTTTTAGTTGTAAAGCTCCTCGAGCTTTTGTTCGCATAACCTAGATTAGATGGTTAGTGCCATGCCTTTGATGATATTTTTCAAATGTTATTAGGGTCTAATAATATAAATTAAGTGAATTATATAGATCAAAATATAATAAGAATCTCGCTCTACATGGCACTGGTTTTTCTACTTGAGATAAATAGGTAATGGAAGTGATGTATTTCACGTTTTGTTAAAGAATAAAGTAAAACATATCCCCTCTTTGATCAATGAGTGAGGTTAGTGACTGGATTATGCTTGTGTTGATATTTGTAAAAAATATCAATTTACTTTAACAATCTACAAAAAAAGGGCAGGTGCACTGATATTTGTAATATAAAATAATAGGCCTACACAAAAGTTTAATAATCAGAAAAATGTGTTATAAAATCGCGCTATTTTACTATGCTTTTACCTAGGTTGAATGACTTTCTTTACTGCCATTTAAAAATAATTTCTTATTCCATTGATGAGGCACTTTAAAATCATAGAAATCGATTAATTGTATAGCAATGTTTTAATGTATTAAGGGGGTACTACATCCCTGCCCAATTTTGTGCCCATTTTTGCATTTTTCTCAACAATTATAGCACATTGGGGACAAGTAAGATATGTATATTATAGGGGCAATGACTACAACTACTGCACTGGAAATTTTATTTCAGCACAGACAACAGTTGTGGAGTTACAGTCAAAAATGAGGGAAACCAATATTTGATCAATAAATCAATAACTACTTGATTTGAGTTGCTGAATTGTCAGTACAGTAGTTGTAGTCCTTGCCCCTATAATATACATATCTTACTTGTCACCAATGTGCTATAATTTTTGATAAAAATGCAAAAATAGGATCAAAATTGGGCAGGGGTGTAATACCCCCTTAAATGAAGCAATCAAACTTCAAGTTCAACTTGCTAATATTGTGTTTCCGCACAAACCCACCTATATACATTTCCACATATGAGCCATAGAATTAATATCAACATAAACTAGTATGAAAATGGCAATATTTTTGATTTAAAAATGCAAACAATCGCATAGTGAACGATACATTTAAATTATCCAACATAAGCAAAGGTGAACGATATGTTAACTTACAACCTTGGGGAAAAATGTTGCCACACCTGAGCGTTAATTGGCCAACATCCTGCCCGCTCCCCTATTGCAATGTTGATTTGGACAAAATCGTCATCATTTCTACATTACAGTCTCCCAACATTGAAATATGGGATGGGGTGGGGAAGGGGCGAGTGTAAGCTGAATGTACATTTGCAAATCACATATTTGGCTCCGACTGCGTGCTTTTAACACCATAACGTGCAGGTGTGGCAACGAAGTTCCGCCCAAGGTTGTAGGTACAACAATTAAGAGGCTACACGCGTATCGGATCTTTAAAATAAACCTGTCTTTTTCGAAATACATCCGCTTATCATGCTGTATGCAGGTGCTAAAAGCAACTACGCCGCTGTAGCTGCATACATCAAATGTGGCATATACCAAGCGATAGACAAGTGCAAACAGAAGGGCTTATTCTGAGTACCTCAAGGATTAATAAGAAATAATTGATATGCCTATCTCCAGCTCTATAGCGTCACTTTGTCGACTTCGTGGTTTGTGATAGTCTCCCTCAAGGAGTACCTGAGCCTAGAAATTGAACATTAGTTTATATAAAGTAGTTTAAAGAACACTTTGAATAAATGTCATCACTTGTAACAAAATATATAATTCTTTTGGCTATTATACTGTGGTTGCTCCGCGAGACACCCTCTAACCTCAAATTATCCAAAATCTATTCGTTTGAAACATTTTACTACCGATGTACTCTCTATTCCAGAAGAATATAGAACTATTTTTTCTTAATCCTTTACAAAGTTGTAACTGTCAACTTTCTATAGTTTAGCAATTTCATGGAAAACAGGCAAAAACGTGCAATTGTGCATGATATCTTATTACAGGCACAAAATTCAAAGTCTAAGCACTTGAATAACCTGAATTAATCTTAAGTCTTAATTGTCACTGAATACGAAAAGCACCCTAAAACAATTACAAATGCACGCGCAGACTTATCAAAACTTGTCAAGTCAACTTAAAAATGACAAACAGTGCCGGTGAATAAGTTGCTTTCATTAAAAAATAGTCAGCCGTCGAAATATTGAGCTATATTTTGACTACGGAGGAAGGGTTGTGGCACCTTCTTATTTCCTATTATAAACATCATAATTATACTAATATATTTGATACCAATGTATAGCTGTGTGTCGTTTCTGTCCAGTGATGCCTAATAAGTACAAAACAATTCCCAAAAGTATAGGCAAAAATTATAGTCAAAATTGATGTTCGGCTAAAAATTGTATGAACTGGGGCAAGATTAAAAAATGGTCCATCCAATTAACTCAGAGAACTAAGTATAACTTTCAAGAAAGAGTGGTTAACAAGAATACAAGAAACGCCTTCACTTATAAAGTAGAACTGATGTTACTTGATCTCATTTTGTCATGGTTACAGTAAGACAGAATTAGTTTCCCGGAAATTAATGTTATTTGACCTCAGTTTGTAACGCTTACAGTTAAGATATAATTGCGGCTTGAGCTTGACTTAGCAGCCTGAGAAGATTCAGATATGGCTTTACGAAATCCAAATTGAATGAACTTTGTATTCTTATTCCATTACCCATTTGTTCATTAAAACGTAGTTATTTAATAGCCTTTGTATACTTTAAGAACATTAGAAACTATACAGATATTAAAATAAAAGTGAAAACAAAATCCTCCACTAAGAGCACTGACATTCATTTCCAATAAGTATGCATATTTTATTCGTTTTATGGCATGTGAAGCAGTTCCTCGATGTTTCGATGTTTAGTGCTATTGTAATATTTATCAAATGTTATTAGGGTGAGGGTCTGCAAACAAAATATTTCAATAAACCCTATCAAATACTACATCACGCGTCCTAAATTAAATAAAATTCTGCCCTCCATAAGGTACGACCGAATAATTCGCATGGTATAATACTATAAAATATGTATGAATGGCTGTGGAATCGAACTAGAGACATGTGCCTCTGTCACTTAGAACTAAGAATCAACATGCCTTCTATTTTAATTGTTACACCGTACAGATTGAGTCTATTCGATAGGGTTTATTTGCTTATTTTGTGTCCGCAATAGCACATTGCATTTCAACAAATGAGCCAAAAATTAATATCCACAGAAACGGGCATGGAAATCATTTAAATTATCCAACATATGCAATGGTGAACAATAGGTTAACTTTGGTACAGATATTATTAGTAGCTACACGCGTATCGGATCTTTGAAATAAACCTGGCATTTATAAAATACAGCCCCTTACCGTATACTGTATGCGGGTGCTAAAATCAAGACGCCGCTGTTGCTGCATACTTCAGATGTGGCATATACCATGCGATAGACAAGTGCAAACAGAATGGTTCATTCTGAGTACCTCAATGATTACTCAAGGGAAATTGATATGCCTATATCCAGCTCTTTAGAGTCACTTTGTCAACTTCGCGGTTTATGATAGTCTCCCTCAAGGAGTACCTGCGTCTGGAAAATGAACATTAGTTTATGTAAACTAGTTTACTTCTAGAAAACTTAGAATAAATGTCATCACGTGTCACAAAATAGCATACGGTTCTTTTTTCGCGATAAGGACACCGTCTTAACCTCAAACATTCCATAATCTATTCGTTTCAAACCGACGTACTCCCTATTCTCAAAAATTCAGAACTTATTGTTTCTTAATCATTTACTTAGTTATATAACTGGCAATCAAAGTCAAAAATTGATAGTTGGTCACAAACGTGCAATCTTATAATTCCATTCAGAAAATTTAATGTCTAAGGCGCATTCACAATTTGGATTATAGGCTATAGGTTTGCTCATAAATTTGTATTTTCATTTTGATTATAAAAATAGAATGCATAACCTGAAATTAATCTTAGAACAACTGTTTGGGCTTGATTGTCACCGCATACGAAAAACACCCTAAACGCATGTTTTAGCTATTACAAATGCACGTACAGACTTATCAAAACTTGCAAAGTCAACTTCAAATGAAAAACAGTGCCAGTGAATAAATTTACTTCATCAGAAAACTAGATGCTAACAAAAATGTGGAACGCTAACTTATGTAGTTTGCAGGTGTAAGTATTCAAAACACGATTAGAATTTTATCCTCTTCGCAACATGTCTTAGTTCTATCATTCTTACGTATGTATTACATACTTGACAAAAGAATCACCGCACTAAATATCTAGGTTATGAGATCAATAGCTCAAGGCACCTCATTTATACGACGATCAAATTCTCTAAAATACACATTACTTGATGAAAAGGAATACACGTGTTTTATTATAGTAGCGTCTTTTGATTCGTTTGCATAATCTTGTCTCATCGGAGACTATCTTGAATGTAAAGGGATTTGTTGATTCCTCGAGTGAATACCGTGAAAAGGCTGCCGTGTACATTTTCTAATTCAAAAATGTTATTGTTGTGTAATGTGATCACTTATTAGTATCGATAGGTTTGCTAATTATGGTGAACATTTATGGTTTTCGAAGCTTATGTTCAGTCAGAGTAAATACATACACTTAATGTAAAATAATCATCTCTGTCTGTGTCAGGTGGCGCTCTGCAGCGCTGCTGTTGTGTTCATAAGAGTACGTCTCACGTCATTAGTACAATTGGTGGACGTCCCCTTCCTCGTCGGCCTTACATAACCCCTTGTCATAGTCCAAGACTCGATTCCGTAAGTAGCAATGGAAAACACAGTTGCAAGACGTAGGCGTACCTTGAGGTTAATTGATAGGTCTCGGCTTTCCATTATGTTTGACATGCTTTGCACAGTTGTCCTTGTCAGTCTTCTCTTAATTTTAGTGTGCAATCACCGATGTTGTTTTCTCTCTTTCAATTTCTTCTTAAATTGAAAATATTTAACTTGACTTCATGTGTGCATGTTGTAAAATAATGCACATTTTGAAAATGCAATATTAGTCATTAAGGGTAGACGAGGTACTGTTGGTCGAAGCAACCTAAAAATCGATTTTCATTGTCTAGATCAATATATTATTGAAAAATAACACCTTGATGTTTTGCACAAGTTCATTCTACAAATCGTATACTTTGCAAACTTGCTTAATTTATTGTTGTTAATGAGTTATGTACGTTTTACAAAAGTGTTGTTGTTTCAGCCCTCTTTACAACGTAACTCAAGAACCGCAGACCTATAAAAGTATATCTGTGATATTTTAATTCTTCTACACACTCGCTATGAATTGAGCAATGCAGTTTTTGCCAAAGTTCACTACCATTCGTAAGATGCTGTGAACTACCAAATCACAACAGTTTAAAATAATTAATAACCTTAAAGGTTTAATTCTGACGATATCTGTATCCTATTCCGAATCATGTATGATGTGTGCTGTGTGTGAATCTACAGATGTGGAAATGTCCACTCAATAGAAATGTTCAAACAGAACGGTTCATTCGGGAAACCTCAAGGGTTAATCGAAATAGATTAATTTGCCTTTGTCCGATTCTTGAGAGTCACTCTATCAACTTCGTTACTCGTGATAATATCCTTCAAAGAGCACCTGCGCCGGGAAAGTAAACATTCGTTTCTGTAAACTAAGTCAAGAGATTAATGTTCTCACTTATCACAAAGTATTATATGGTTCTTGTGGATCAAAATTGTCTTTGTTCTACAATAAGGATACATCTTAAAAACTTATCAATCTGTTCAATTTAGACTCGTTTATACCGAGCGAATGATGGAAAGCATTAATTTAGTTGAAGTTTTATATTAAACTTATTTAACTTTTAAAATGCATTTAACTTATATATCTTGCTTTTTAGAGAGTAAGCATTTGAAAAATGAAACATAAATGTATTCTTTATCAATTAGGAAAACGGTTGTAATATTTGCATTAAAGCCCGTCATGCCGACATCAACCATTTGTGTATAGACATACTAACCAGACATAATCTCTCACCAGTTGCTTACAGACATACATGTATATAGATATGGAATGAGCCACGCGATGGACATGTTCAAACAGAATGATTCATTTTGAGTACCTCAAGGATAAATAAAGAGATACCGATATGTCTATGTCCAACTCTTAAGAGTCACTCTGGCAACTCAGCGGTTGTGAAGCTAACATTAGTTTAGTTTCTGTAAACTGAGTTGAGAGATCACTTAAACTAAATGTCATCACTTATCACAGAATACCTTAAAGTTGTTTTTTAGATCAATTGCTACCGTTGTCATACGGTAAGGATGCATCTGAACCCTCAAAAAATCACTATATTCGTTCTCAACCTTTTACTGTCGACAATAACTGAAGTGATATCTAACTGATCCATACCATTCATCATGTTAGTACTACTTGAGATAGTATTCAATGTTCTCTACATGTAATTAGGCTCTTTAGAAAGTGTTCTTGAAAGAGACATATTCTAACATCGTAATTGCTGCGGCAAAATTAAAACCATATTATAGCATTTGCTGAATTCAAATGCTCACCCTTTTGGTCAAATGTATACCTCGTGAAGAACGAAGTATCAAACTTCATTTCTCATTTCTCCTCTAGTGAATTGTCATATTGAAACAAATGTACTTGCTCAGATTTTAGCAAAGTTGGTAACAAAATAATTACATAATTAGAGGAAAAGGTCATAGGACATTGGATGCCAATATAGACCACTGTTGATCATTATTTTTCCTCCCTCATAACAAGTAAATAGTCCATTTTATATTTGAGACCTTTTTCGCCAAAATTGGATAAAATTGAAATGTGTACCCTTTAGGTTTTTTGTGGAATAAAACTGTAACGACAGGTCCAAGATAGCATAATATGTATATTTATGAGATCCATGCTATCAGATGTATAATTCAGCAACATTGGATACATTTTAAAACTTTACCCCTGTGTGACCTTTTTTAACCTTCATTAGAGGTCAAATCCACGCCTCTACAGCTTAAACTAACCTTTGTAGCGAGACGTGGTCCAGAGAATGCAGGGTTTTATCGCCCCTTCTCCTGATTCTGACCCACATGGCTTCCCGAATTTTTCTTGTGAATTGGTTTGAGTCTTTTGTTGTCCAATGTCGATGCAGGAGTGTAAACACAATCGAAACATTTAGCATACGAGAATTATTTTTCTGAGGTTCATGTCGCGAGTGACATTGCACATTATTATCGTTAGCACAGGAGACACTCTAGTCATCTTAACTACGATGTAATCAGGAGAACATTCTTCTTTTGGTTAACAACATGTCAGCTAAAATGACAAGTTCACTTACGGTTGAGACAATTATGTTACTAACATCGGCATTACCTTAGGTGTACATTATGATTGTCATCACCAAGGTTGACAACACTTTAACAGTACACAATTAAGTTTATATTCTTCTCAAGGGTAGACGGGTATGACAAAGGTAACAAGTGATAAAATATTTTACCCGAAGGGGTCATGAAAAGAGCAAGTGCATAGTATACAAATATTGACTGCTATGAGGGGCACAGTTAAAATTATAGGCCCGAGGTGATGTCAAAACCATGACTATGCCCGAAGCGAAGCTAAGGGCATAGTCATGGTTTTGACATCACCGAGGGCCTATAATTTTAAACTGTGCCCGAATATTAAGCAGTCAATATTTGTTTTATATACTCGAATAATATAGATTCTTCTCATTTGATTGGTTAAAAGATTTCCTGACTGACAAGGCCTACAAGCTTTGTAACTGCATTGGCCTTAGGCTTAAATGCACACAGTGCAAGAGCAAGGGTGCAGAATTTGGACCGATATCTACCGATTTCATATCTAAAACAACCCTACCGTTTCTGTGCTAACATCACACACTGCCGAGTCTCCAGGTCGTAGTAATTTGTCTAAAAAGTGACATTTGGCAGGTATAAATCCTTGACATGTAACAGAATGTAAACAATCACTGCACTCATGGCGGCCGGTGAAAGATCGTCGTCAAGGAGAGGCCAAATTCATTGCGAACTGTGACCGCGATAGTCTCAACACTCGTAATCAACGCCGGCCGTATAGTGGGTGCGCAATGTATACGAGCGATCTGTGTATTCGGGGTTGCGAATATCCAATTATTTTCCGGGCATAGAATCAACTGTGCCCGGGGCACAGTTGTTGCTTATGACGTCATCTTCATAGAAAAAGGGGCACAGCTATTTTAATGACTCCACTTTTAACCAATCAGATGAGAGGAATCTATATATGAGGTATATAATATACTCTAAAGAACACTATAGAATTTCAGCGGCGGCAAAATAAAATAGATTGTATTTGTAAACATATAAATCTTATAGCCACAAAAATATGAAAAGATATCTTATATTATAAAAACACAATATAGAAAAAAATCAGATTATTATTATATTGTGGTAATTTTATAATTTAGATTTCAATTCAGTAAAGTGTTTTCTTTAACGATACTAGATACAATTACCGATGATCGTTTTACATATTACGTGTCATGTTATAGTAAAGCTTCATCGCCTATTTATAAACTTCACCTCCAAGCGCTCATTATAAAGGAAGGAAAGGTCCCCATGTAATATCAACTTAGACAATAAGAATGTCAAAAACAATTCAGTTTGAATCCCCATGTCGAATGCAGAACATATTAATGCATACTCCACGATATTTTGTTTTAAACTTGCTTATATTTGTATTAAATTTGCTGAAATGGCAAATATTGATCACACCGTTAGATATCACTTACTTTTCTTACTTCTCGTTAACGCTGATTACGTAAAACACCTGCTTTGATTCCAGACATAGTTTCTAGTTTGCTATTTGCAATGTAAGTAATATCAAAATCAAATATTTATCATACCCTCTTCATAATTAGATATATCTGTTTTGTTCAAATTACTTTGTTTTTTATTCGAAAGGCAACTATTGGGCTTTTTGAATAAACTTTTTTATCACAAGATTGGATGCGCAATATATTGTAGGGCCTCACTGCTTATCTATTGTATTGTAGCGTACTAGCGTCACAACACAAATTAGGACTTGTGTTGTTTTACTATTAACAGTCTAGTAATTAGGTTCGTTTCAATCCTTCCTTTTATTCGTCTTCTCAATCTTCATGTTCTTCTACTTCTTCATATTCATTTGCATTATTAGAGAGTATTGCGAAATGCGGTTCAAAAGCACATACTTCAACGTCTAGAGGATTATAGAGGATTATCTATTCAAAACCACTCTGCTATTAAAGCCTCTAGAAGTGGGAGTGAACGCGAAATCTATAGTGAGCCGTAAATTATGAAAGAAAATACGTCAATTTAAGAACAACAGCTTCCACATTTTCTCATAGTCTACAAAATTACATCTTATGTATTATTTATTAAAAGGCCAATTATTGGAAATGTCACATGTTGCTGAAAATTACTGATTGAATTTTCTGTTTCAAACGTCAAACCTTGGTATATAGCTTTGTGAAATTCAGTTTGCGAAATGAAGTTCTGTAATAACTTCAACGGCAGGGGGATTAAGTTCCCTTGTCTGTTTTTACTGGAGCGAGTAACCAGTCAGGCGTTCGCGTTGAAGTAAATCTCAGTAATAAATTCAATCGATATAATATGTGACGTTGCCGTGGAAGTTGCAGTACATTTTTAAACTTCATTTCGCAATACAATCTTTTTTCTTCATCTCCGTCTTTGCATCATCATCTTCTGGTTCATTTCGTGTCCTGTTATAACGTCCCTAGATTCCCCTTATGCTTAAATAAATGTTTAACTTGACATTATTGATTGAATAAACTGATAGGATAGTACCGGGCTTGCAATTCATATACTCCGTAGTTCAGCATGCCCATGATATTGCGCTATCTTAGATTGAATAAATCAATAAAAATGTAATCTAATTTCATTTCCATTAAATAGCAACCGTCTAAAGAATGAACTGCAGCTCTATCTTCGCGTCATAAAAACAGCTATAACCATGGATCCAAGATCTATATCACAAAGATGTGCAGGATAATGTAACCCAACTGTGTATTCGATGACTTGAACATGAAGTTGAGACATTGTGTGAAACATTTAAGGCGTTAAACTACATCAATGTATCATACATATTTCAACATACAGTTAAGGTGATAATGGCAAATGTAATAAAATGAAAGTGTTTTGTGGGACTTAAAGTGTCATTCCTAGATTTACTTACTTAATGCGAGTTATTTACTTAAACCACGATGTCATGAACTCTGCTATCATGTTGTAGGATACCGATGAATGCCATAGCAGGTCTTACATGCTTTCTTCTCCCTCCTTTATTATGGGGGTGGGGTGGGGTCCAATGAACACATTTCGCTATTGATTTAATGGGCAAACTTAAGTAATTTTGATCCATGTCTAATAGCATAATGTGAAACAAAATTTCGTGGTAGAACAGTTGCAAGTAAAATGACATTTCATTTTACAACATCGATATGTAAAAATATACTAATTGTATCTTGTGACTATAAAAAAAATAGAAATAATACGCCTGCTTCTTGCCTCTTTGCCCTTGCCACATCTGTAGCAGACACAACATGTAAAGTTCATATGATCCAGATGTTACAATGGACAACAGAACAAACTTGACGGAGAACTTGCATCGTATAAAAAATACATAATCCATGACACATCATCAAAAGAACAAATGACGTAATTTGGCAATTACCAGTTTTGTATTTTCAGATTGATTATTTTCTGTTAAATGAAGACCGTATGCTGTAAGAGGACCGCATGATATGCACGAGCCGTTGATTGCATCGACAAACATCATTAATCGGTGCCTCGATGTCGCTTATTCTACCGTGACGGGCAAAAGATTTCCTAGTTACCTTCGTACTTTTGTTACCACTGCGGTCTTGAGGTCTCGTCTTAAATTCAACATCAACAAAATAACAAATGACGTAATTTGGCATAATTTTTTTCTTCATCTTTTCAGATTGATTATTTTCTGTTAAATAAACACCGTATGCTGCAAAAGGACCTCATCTGCACGAGCCGTTGATTACATCGACAACAATCCTTAATCGGTGCCTCGATGTCGCTTATTCTACCGTGACGGGCAAAGGGTTTCTTCGTTACCTTCGTACTTTTGTTACCACTGCAGTCTTGAGGTCTCGTCTAAAGTCTGCACGAATCCTGACAACATAAATCAATTACACTTTGGACTTGCATTATTCTAAACTGTAACAAATAGGTCAATTGTTAGTATACATAAGTGAATGGGGTAATCGTTGAGGCTCCATTCTGTAGGCTATTTGAAATTTTGTATTAGACATTTGTTGAAGATATACATTTTTTTCCAAAAGACCTGCATACGAAAGGTCAACATTTTCAAATGATGGTCGGTTTTTCCTCCCAGCTACATACACTTTAAGTACATATCATTCGATTTATAAAATGTATGTCGAGGACTATTAAATGTCAAAAAATTTAATTTTTAATCATTTTTCACAAAATTAGTTTTATCTCTCAAATTTCAAAAGTAAAAATTGCTTTGATATCAGAAGGACATTCTTTATTATACAGAATGCAAATTTGTGTGTCTGGTGTGCTTCCATGTCCAACAAAAATACTGTGGAAACGCTATCAGATCCCTTAAGGATGAACTCTTTATTCATATAATTATGGTAAACCAACTAGATTAACTTTGGCTACACGATATTAAGAAGCTATGCACATTTGAAACTGTTTGACATGAAACAGGCAGTGTCGCAGATGCTCCCATACGTTGGATCGTAGGAGATAATTTAAAACGCCGCTATATAGCTTTAATCTTTATTATTATGCTAGAGATTGATATGCGTATGTCCGATTCTTGAGAGTCACTCTGTCAACGTCTTGATTTGTGATAGTCTCCTTCAAAGTTGAGAGATTACTTGAAATAAGTGCTATCACAAAATATCACATGGTTCTTGAAAATATTACTGTAGTTGCGCCGCGATTTAGGTTTACATCTTCAAATCAAAATCTCATTAATCGATACGATTAATAAATCCTTTTGCTTCCAACGTAAAGTGATATGATTGTTGCAATATCAAACTTGAAATTGTACATAAACTTGCCAAAAGTATTGCAAAATCGCTGAAAAGACGAATTTACATACCGTAAAAAACTCGACAGTTACAATATGTGCTAACCCAAAGGTGTAATGGGTTTTGAACAAATCATCGATACACATAGTTACATACGAACAAGTAAACCTGCAAATGTGTGTCTTAACCCCATTAGCTCAGTTGGTAAAGCGTATACGTACAAAAATTTTCAAAAGCGCTCGATAGTAAGCACATTATGCTAACTATCGAGTTTTTACGGTAATTATGTAAACATCGGATTATATTTTATGTCCAATCAATATGGTAATGATTATTCGGTATACACACACTCACTGTCAAACACATTGCTGAAAAAGAAGAATTCGGCATACAAACTGTAATCTGAATATTCATACAATATCCTTTAGACGAATTTACATAAATTATGTAAATATCTGTCGATTTCATGTTTTTTATAATCCTTTTAAAGGTATTTATTACACGCCTATCAAAAGTATTGCCGATGACTTAACACTCAGAACGATGGTCAAAAATTCTTTTGTTATGCATAGTCGCGCTAAAAGTCGATCGATACATGTTAAAATCAGCACAATTCAGAGATACACCTTTTTGCTATGAAATTTATTTTCTCGGTCTCGGTGTTAAAATTAAGCATCAAATTGTGTCTTTTAGTGTGATATTTTTGATTTTTATAGGCCTTTAGTTCGCCCGCGAGCTTTTTACGGAATTCATTTTTTAGCGTCTCAAACCAACATAGATTACTAAAGAAAGATATTTTCCACATCTGTAAGGCACATCGTGTGGGTCTATATATTATAGTTTTGTCAGAATTTTCGTTTTTATTTTACCCTTTTTCCCTTCATGCTCCGAAAATGTCAAACTCAGCACTTTATCTGGAGAGCAACCAGCAGAAATAATCAATATTTGCATTGTTGTCATCAAGGTCCCTTTTCCATTGAAAGCAAGGATTGCCCGACCAGCGATTTGGTAGCCCAAATCCCCCAATTGGGTGTTCTGGTAAATGAGGTGAATTTTGGAAATTTGCTCCCGTGATAGCCTGCAATTCCAATTTATAGGGCCTATGGATTCCATGATTATGAAAACCATTTTGTCTGTTTGTTTGTTTTAGGATGAGGTCCATGGAAAAATCCACTCTCCTCGAAAAATTAGCGTGTTATTATAGGGGATTTAAATTTGCTGTCCCTCCTATCTCCAGGTGAATTTTGTATGACCCCCCATCGCGGGTTGGCATTTTCATTACACCCTTCATACTTGTGTTCGGGTTTGTTTTTAATTTGACATGTAGGCCTATTTGTCATAATTTAGCACTATAGGACCTACTTTCTAAATGTATAGCTATAGCCGTGTTATATAAATATTATTATGTACCGGTATGTAATATTATGTAGGCCTATGGGGTGGGTGGTGCAGAGGTGTGTTAGGTGGGTAGTGGGGGTCTATGTAGTGATGGTAGGGGTGGTACTCAAAACATTTTAACCATGACTTTCAATGCAAGGCTCATTGTTGCCACAAATGTTTGTTTTTTTCATTTAGGACAGCATTTTTTGTGGGACATGAGAGCACATCAGCCCTATCGAATTGCATTCTGAATACGAAGAATGTCTTTCTGATATCAAATAATTTTCATTTTATGAAATTCACGATATAATACAAATTTTATGACAAATTATTAAAATTTGATATTTTTCACATTTTGAAGATATAAAAGTCTTCAGTCCTTTTTCCCAAAAAGACCTATTATTTTTTTGGTGTTTTGGGAAAAAAATCCATATCTTCAATACGATAGGTCAAAATTTTCAATTGATCGTCGGCTTTTCATCCCACCTACATACACTTTAGGTAGAAATCATCAGATTTATAAAGTTTACTTCGAGTACTGTTTTCAAAAATATCAATTTTTAATGATGTGCCATAAAATGTGTATTGCATTGCGAATTTCCAAAAATCAAAATTATTTGATATCAGAAGGCCATTCTTCGTATTCAGAATGCAATTCGATATGTCTGATGTGCTCTAATGTCCCACAATAAATACTGTCCAAACGTTCATACCCCTTCCCTTAAATAGGTTTTATAAACTTCCACGCTAGGCCTGGGAATTTCTTTGCTGTATTGAAGTTCTGGCAACACTGTAGCCAGGCCGGGCACCCAGAGATATCGATCCACAATGCTGTATTAGCCTCAGATTTCACGCGTTGATATAGAAAAAAAATTTGCCGGCAGTAAAAAATTGTGAAATCAAAACGGAAATTCTGACAAAACTATGATATATCGCTCATGGTGATGTGCGTTAGAAAGTTGGGAAAAATCCTTTATTAGCGAACTATATTACTTTGAAAAGCTAAAAGGTTGATCAAAAAAAAGTTGAAGCCTATCAAAATCGAAAATCTTACACTAAATGACTGAATTGCACGCCTAAGTTTAACACTAGGATTTGAAGAAAAATACAGTATCAAGCATTACAGTTTTTCCTGACATTTACTGAAAAAATTAAAATTATTGCTTTTCATTTGGCCGAGAAAATTAATTTTACATTGAACAGTTGTAACTCAAAATTTTGCTCATTTCAACACCAAATTCGATCGTTTGTATTGCCTCATTAAATGACTGAGTGAGCCTTTTACAACAATAGGGCCATTGTTGACCATCGTTTAAAGTGTTAAGCACTAACTATCTAGGTTATTGGATCAATACCTCAAGGAACTTCATTTACACTTCATAAATAGCTTCTTGAATACACACTGTCTGATAAAATAAATATATAATAAAAATGTGTTTATTATATAACAGATCCGTCAGACTCGTTCATATTATTATGTCTCACTGGTGCATATCTCAGCTGCCTGTGATAGCAAATATGTAGTTTAAAAGAGCACGGAGGAATAAAGACAAAATACAGACAAAAAAGCTGCATTATGAACGAAATTTTGTAAAAACCATAGCGATAAACAATAATCCACTTAACCGTTTTGTAAAGTGCAATAGGTAGAAAAAGAGATAAACTGCATAAAAGTCGTTGACCGTATTTGCTAGTGTATTATTTTGCGAATCATTACTTATTGCTTAGTTGCTTAAGATGAGTGGTGGTGTCCTCGAACTACAACAGGACGCCTATGGCAAGCCAAGGGGGCCAAAAGCGTGGAACAGCTACGCGTAGCTTCTTTCTCGTTACGAGCAGCTGTTTGACCAATCAAAATAGTCAAATTTAATCACGTGGTTGGGTCGTTTGCTGCGCGTAGTATAGTGATAGGTATCCTCTTTCACAATTATTATCTTGTAATTAATTTACGGAATTAGCATAGATAACGAACGGGTAAAGGAGGCCAAATCACAGCACGTGTCAAGAGAACATGTTGCTAATGCCTGGCTAAAATGACACAAAGCATATTTATAGTGTTTCCAAGTTTACACCGTGTTTAATAGCAAGTAACTTTATACTCGGGCTGTATTAGCGGTGCAGGGGATATGAAGGTCAAACAACAACAACTACTGATGTAAAGCGCTGTGTAAAGATATTGCAGGAAAGCGATATCACATGCCACTGTGTAAATATGGAGAGAGTAAAATGGGTCATCAATTTTTTCTGAACGGGGGGGGGGGGACAGAACTTGCTATAATAGCCACCAACCAAAGTCGGCGTCAATAAATTGCGGCCCTCACTATTTCGGCATCAAACTGTTATGACCCCGACACCCACCACCGATACACCGTACCCCCTAGACAGGCTAAAATTGTATTGAAATCAGTCTTTTTGAATACAATAAACACACTATCTGTAGGCATCTTGTGACTCCCTACATTTTGTCATTATCAATTTATGACCCACTCCCCCTTAATTTTCTTTCCTAAAAAAGTATGACCCCCTATATTTGGGATCCCCTTCCGAAGAAAATGATAGCCCCTAAATATAGAACAATCATCATTCTGTTCAGATATTACTTTAATAGCACCTATACCATTTTTTGCTGATATACTACAGATATTTTCATTTACAAAAATTAACAACGTAATATTTGTGAGAGAGGATGTTTACATCAGCTCCACGTGTTTAAAACCGCGAATCTGATTGGTTAATAAGCTGCACGTAACGAGGAAGAAGCTGCGCGTAGCTAGTCCCACGTTCTGAGCCGCTTAGCTTGCCATAGACGCCAAGTCCTTCTGTCCTGCATGACCGTTCCCAAATCCATAACATCCAGCCCAGTGTCCTGTTTCAATACATCCACATATGTTATAGGGGGTCTACCAGGTTTTCTGTTTCCATGTTTTTGTGTCCAATGGATCAGCTTAGCTACATGCTCATTTTTGCTTCTGTACGTGTGCCCAGTGAAACGTGTCCTCCTCTCTCTGCGCTCTGATCTTCTGTGAAAGTTTCGGTAGGTCACCATACAGTTCTTTGTTCGTGATGTGCTGCTTCTAATTGATGTTGTATACTGTTTTAAGCATTCTTGTGTAGCAACCATCAAGTTCTTTACATAGTCTGGGAGACATGGTCCATGCTTCATATCTATAGGTTAGAACGGATTCGACATTAGCAGCAAATAAACGGATCTTGAATATCCTTGGGAGAGTTGACCTCCAGATTTTGCTGAGGCTGTTACATGCTCTCCATGCAGCTGCTTTGCGTGTTTTTACATCTTTTTGCCGTGCTAGCCATCCATGCACCCAGATACTTGAAGTCGGTCACCTCTTCTAGTTTTGTGTCATTATTAGTCTGGATAGATATCTGTTGATTATGGTTGAAAGACATGAACTTTGTCTTTGAAGCGTTCATTTTGAGGCCAACTGTTCCAACAGATGATTCGACCCTTTGCAGTAGCTCTTGTGCTTGACGGATTTCCTCTGACAGTAGGGCTATGTCGTCTGCAAAGTCTGGAATCCAAGCTGCTCTTCTTTGACTTCAACTGCCTCCCTCAATGCATAGTCCAATAGCACCACAAAGAGGTATGGGGCAAGGGTGTCTCCTTGCAGTACACCAGCAAGTATATCAAACAGTTCAGTTTCTCCATCTGGTGAAACTACTTTTGCCTTGGTATTTTCATACAATCTTGCTATACCTTCCACAAGTTGATTAGGGATTCCATAGGCTTAGAGAATTTGCAGCATTTTTCCTCTATGAATGGTTCAAAGGCTTTCCTGAAGTCTATGAAGGTTATTATTGCAGGCATGTTTTTAGCCTTCACTCCTTCAATGATCCTCCTTAGGGCCGGTATGTGGCTTACTGTTGTTCGGCCAACCCGAAACCATTCTGGTTGATTCTAAGAACTTTGTCTACGTCAGGCCTGATCCTGTTGAGAATCATTTTGTTGAATATCTTGGCAACAACTGAGCTTAAGCTTATCCCTCGATAGTTCCCTGCTTGACTAAGATCTCCTGACTTAGGAATTGGTACTATGTTGAGGATATAACACTGGTCAGGCTTGCTTCCTTTAATCAGTGCATTGTTGCAAAACTCCAACACTATGCCATCCAGATCACATCTTTTCAGTACCTCTGGTGGTATACCATCCTCTCCGCAACTCTTCCCTTCTGCCAGTGCAGTCTTTGCCTTTGCATATTCCTCCTGACTAAATGGTGCCACACCGATGTTTAGATCCTTTGCCACCAGTACAATATCATCATCTTCTCCATCTATTTCTGGAGGGCTACCTAGGAGATCTTTATAGTGGGTGAACCTGTTGTTAATCCTTTCATTCTGTGTGTCTCCCTTCAGCTGACCTTTCACTGATGCTTTCCTTCCAGATATTTCATTAATTAGCTGCTAGCTTTGTCCATGCTTGCAGTTGTCATGCGCTTCCTCAACCGCTCTTAGCCTTTTACTTAGATCTTCTTCCGTAACAGTATGCCTTGGCTTCCTTATATCTGTGTCTGTGTCTCTCAGTTGCATCCAACTGGTACGCATCATAGGTTTCTCTGATGTCATCTCTTGCATGCTCTCACCACTCTGATATCGCTTGAAACCCGCACCTTCCTATTCTTCTTTTCGACTGGAAAAAACCTTTTCTGCTGCTTCCCTGTTGGCCTTTATGAATCTTTCATAGGCTGTTTCTCCACTTTTTGCGAAGAAGGATATAATCCAGTTGGTACTTGTTTCCTGCTGGGCTGCAGAAAGCATGTAATATTTTTGATAAATAAAAAGGTTCACTTAATTGTGAAGGGCACACACAGTTGCATTTTGAAATTAACGCCCACTCAGGCATCATGATTATACTGAAAATACAGGGATCATTGTATTAAAATATGTTCATTGTATTAAAATATGTTTTCGTTTAAATTGGAAGCAGTGAATAGACTACAGTTTTCTCGAGGATTACATACTTCAAATATTTTTGAAAAAGCAGATTCAGACGATATAATATCATATCAATTCAAAAACAAAATGAAACAAATCTTCAATTACAAAAGGCTTCAATTACAAAAGAGGCTCAAAATCTCTCAATTTGTGTTCCCAATGAATTTTTCACTGCAGGTCACATATTTTATTTTCAGTAACTTTGTTGGTGCTAGTATGTGTCCATATATCATTAACAGACATACATGTATACTAAACATGTATACCATACATTGTATTGGTTGTAAAATTTTTTTTATCATTCTAAATGAATGGTATCAGCTAGCTGAAGAAGAAATTTTACCACACTTTAAAGGGCTTTCAAAGTCATCGCCGTAGCAACAGGAATTGACTACACGTTATTCTTGACAGTTTAAGTGGTTTCCGCCTTCCTGTCTATATTGTCAGACGACATTACAAATGGTTGGATATTTACTATCTAAGACGATGGTCAACCGTCAAAATAGGCGTACAATCTTGAGGATATTGAGATGAACTGGAGGAAATTGAGACGAACTAGTTAAGGAATAAACAGTGCAGCGACACATTTTTTTTCAATATTGAAATTTGTTTCACCCACGAGGAAATAGATTCAATACATATAGGCATATCATAAGTAATATTAAAAAGATAATTGTTTACTCGTTGTCGTTGGGAAAAATTAAAGTGTGTATTAAAGTTTTAAAAGGTTTAATATCAAATTTCAATTACTTTGCAATAACATTTACAAATGTAACTGGGAGGAAAATCCGACAATCATTTTTGAAATATTTGACATTTCGTATTTAAGATACACATTTTCCCCCAAAAGGCCTAAATTTTCTAGGTGTTGTTGGGGAAAAACCGAGATCTTCAATACGAAAGATCAACATTTTCAATGGTCATCGGTTTTTTCCTTCCAGCTACATACACTTTAAGTAAATATCATTAGATTGATAAATTTTACTTCGAGGACTGTTATAGGTCAAAAATATTATTTTTGATAATTTGCCATAAAATTTGTATCATATCGCGAATTTCAAAAAAATCAAAATTATTTGATATCAGAAGCATTCTTCGTATTCATAATGTAATTCGATATGTCTGATGTGCTCTCGTGTCCCACCCTAGCTCCTAACACTACTGGATACGGAATATAAATGTTTTAAAGTCAATAAACTTCAATAGAACTTTTTAGAAGTGCGACCAAGTTTCAAAAGCGCACATGTCTGCTCCCTTTTTGAGACTTGCTTATTGCAACGTTCCTATTGAAGATGAAGATAAGTATCTATATTCAGTGCTTATGGTGTTATTATCGCTATATTAGAGAAATTGCGATTTCCAAACGTAGCATCAAACGTACGTGGAATCTATTCAAAATCCGTCACATTCCACGTACGTTCAATACGTACGTTTGCAAATCGCAATCTCTATTTTTGCTAGGACTTGGACTCGGTTTAGACTCCGACTAAATATACTCAACAACACTCAAACACATGTTGTTTAAATAAATTTACAATCGCATTCTGCTGCTAAAAAATAGTGCAAGCGCGGTTCGATTTGCTCAAGAACAGGCCCGTTTTCAAATATTCACATATCTTACACGATTTTAATATTTTTCTGTTGAACTGAAATAACATGGCCGGCGGTGCTGCATTTGTGACAAAATTCTGGGTATTCTGAATTTTAAATAAGCCATTCAGATTCATTGATACATATTATTTTCGTCATTTTACCTCATCAGTTTGGTTTATGTTAGGGTATATCTGATAAATGATTTAACAAATCTAATTTCCCTTTTCCACTTTTTTTTAATCAAGAAAGAGTAACAAGAATGAAAGGAACACCTTCACAGTATCACAGATTTATTTTCCCGGAAATTAATGTTATTTGACCTCAGTTTGTAACCGTTATAGTAAAGCTATTGTTGCGACTTAAACTTGACTTAGCAATTTGAGTAGATACAGATATGGCCCTACAAAATACAAATGGGATGAAACTCGTATGCTTTCAAATGAACAAATGGGTACTTTAATTTCATTTGCATACTTTAAAGCATTTGAAACTTATATAGATATTAAAATAAAAATGGGAAAATTCCATTGGGAGTACTGATATTCATTTCCATTAAGAACGTATGTATTAGTTGTTTTAGTTGTAAAGCTCCTCGAGCTTTTGTTCGCATAACCTAGATTAGATAGTTAGTGCCATGCCTTTGATGATATGTTTCAAATGTTATTAGGGTCTAATAATATAAATTAAGTGAATTATATAGATCAAAATATAATAAGAATCTCGCTCTACATGGCACTGGTTTTTCTACTTGAGATAAATAGATAATGGAAGTGATGTATTTCACGTTTTGTTAAAGAAAAAAGTAAAACATATCCCCTCTTTGATCAATGAGTGAGGTTAGTGACTGGATTATGCTTGTGTTGATATTTGTAAAAAACTATCAATTTACTTTAACAATCTACAAAAAAAGAGCAGGTGCACTGATATTTGTAATATAAAATAATAGGCCTACAAAAAAGTTTAATAATCAGAAAAATGTGTTATAAAATCGCGCTATTTTACTATGCTTTTACCTAGGTTGAATGACTTTCTTTACTGCCATTTAAAAATGATTTTTTATTCCATTGATGAGGCACTTTAAAATCATAGAAATCGATTAATTGTATAGCAATGTTTTAATGTATTAAGGGGGTACTACACCCCTGCCCAATTGTGTGCCCATTTTTGCATTGTTCTCAACAATTATAGCACATTGGGGACAAGTAAGATATGTATATTATAGGGGCAATGACTACAACTACTGCACTGGAAATTTTATTTCAGCACAGACAACAGTTGTGGAGTTACAGTCAAAAATGAGGGAAACCAATATTTGATCAATAAATCAATAACTACTTGATTTGAGTTGCTGAATTTTCAGTACAGTAGTTGTAGTGCTTGCCCCTATAATATACATATCTTACTTGTCACAAATGTGCTATAATTTTTGAGAAAAATGCAAAAATAGGATCAA
This sequence comes from Amphiura filiformis, assembly GCF_039555335.1. Taxonomy (NCBI): domain Eukaryota; kingdom Metazoa; phylum Echinodermata; class Ophiuroidea; order Amphilepidida; family Amphiuridae; genus Amphiura; species Amphiura filiformis. The sequence continues at coordinate 13,249,105 of NC_092638.1, forward strand.
AATTGGGCAGGGGTGTAATACCCCCTTAAATGAAGCAATCAAACCTCATAGTTCAACTTGCTAATATTGTGTTTCCACACAAACCCACCTATATACATTTCCACATATGAGCCATAGAATTAATATCAACATAAACTGGTATGAAAATGGCAATATTTTTGATTTAAAAATGCAAACAATCGCATAGTGAACGATACATTTAAATTATCCAACATAAGCAAAGGTGAACGATATGTTAACTTACAACCTTGGCGAAAAATGTTGTCACACCTGAGCGTTAATTGGCCAACATCCTGCCCGCTCCCCTATTGCAATGTTGATTTGGACAAAATCGTCATCATTTCTACATTACAGTCTCCCAACATTGAAAAATGGGGTGGGGGTGGGGAAGGGGCGAGTGTAAGCTGAATGTACATTTGCAAATCACATATTTGGCTCCGACTGCGTGCTTTTAACACCATAACGTGCAGGTGTGGCAACGAAGTTCCGCCAAAAGTTGTAGGTACAACAATTAAGAGGCTACACGCGTATCGGATCTTTAAAATAAACCTGACATTTTCGAAATACATCCGCTTATCATGCTGTATGCGGGTGCTAAAAGCAACTACGCCGATGTAGTTGCATACTTCAGATGTGGCATATACCAGGCGATAGACAAGTGCAAACAGAAGGGCTTATTCTGAGTACCTCAAGGATTAATAAGGAAAAATTGATATGCCTATCTCCAGCTCTATAGCGTCACTTTGTCGACTTCGCGGTTTATGATAGTCTCCCTCAAGGAGTACCTGCGCCTGGAAAATGAACATTAGTTTATATAAAGTAGTTTAAAGAACACTTTGAATAAATGTCATCACTTGTAACAAAATATATAATTCTTTTGGCTATTATACTGTGGTTGCTCCGAAAGACACCCTCTAACCTCAAATTATCCAAAATATATTCGTTTGAAACATTTTACTACCGATGAACTCTCTATTCCAGAAGAATATAGAGCTATTTTTTCTTAATCCTTTACAAAGTTGCAACTGTCAACTTTCTATAGTTTAGCAATTTCATGGAAAACAGGCAAAAACGTGCAATTGTGCATGATATCTTATTACAGTCACAAAATTCAAAGTCTAAGCACTTGAATAACCTGAATTAATCTTAAGTCTTTGGTCTTAATTGTCACTGAATACGAAAAGCACCCTAAAACAATTACAAATGCACGCGCAGACTTATCAAAACTTGTCAAGTCAACTTAAAAATGACAAACAGTGCCGGTGAATAAGTTGCTTTCATTAAAAAATAGTCAGCCGTCGAAATATTGAGCTATATTTTGACTACGGAGGAAGGGTTGTTGCACCTTCTTATTTCCTATTATAAACATCATAATTATACTATTATATTTGATACCAATGTATAGCTGTGTGTCGTTTCTGTCCAGTGATGCCAAATAAGTACAAAACAATTCCCAAAAGTATAGGCAAAAATTATAGTCAAAATTGATGTTCGGCTAAAAATTGTATGAACTGGGGCAAGATTAAAAAATGGTTCATCCAATTAAGGGGTATAATCCACGCGTCTAGTACGCACTCGTTTCTAACTGAAATTTCTGTGAAATCTTGTCTGCGCAGTTTTTCCAGCCACGCGCGCGTCAAATTCAAAACTGCGTGGAGTGTGCGCCAGGCACTGGTAAGAAGTTCAGCTACGCGAGAGTACCGTGTTTTCATCGCCATTTACCAATGATTTTTGTAAAAGAAAGAAAGATAAACAAAGAATAAAAGAAGGAAAGAAATAACTAAAGAAACAAATAAAGAAAAAAAGTTCAAGAGAGAAAGAAAGAAAGAAAACTAATAAAAGGAAGAAAGAAAGAAAAGAGAAGGAATAAAAGGAAGATAAACAAAGAAAGACAAAGTGAAATAATAGAAAATTTAAGAATAAAGGAAACTGAAAAAATTAATGTAATCAATCAAATAAATTACAACGACAGAAAGAAGTGAGAAAGAATAAAAAGAAGAAAGGAAACGAAAACAAAACAAAGACAGAAGAAGGAAAGGTAAGAAAGAAGGAAGACAATTAAATAATGAGGGAAAAGAAAGATAAAATAATAACAAAATATATAGACCTAGGCCTAATTAGACTAGGGCGAGCCCATTTCAGAAATCCAAAAAATGTATTATTTCATGGAAAAGAAACTTATGATGTAATTTAATGGTATTAGCGTTACACATCTCTCATTTGGTTACCTATAAAGTGTAACTTCGTAATGTAGGCCTAATGTAACTCAATTTTGGTCAAGGTTGGGCAAGAGAAAATCAATAATATACGTAAAAATCGTCCATTTAAACAGGCACGATAGGCCTACGAAAAAATATATAAATGGGGTGATATCAAACGGCCTTTTTTATTTGTCTTATTAACTAGTATTATATAACTTATTTATTTTAAAGTAGTTTCTTATTTTACTGATTATTAATATAATGAAATTATTTCAATAGTAATAGTATTTTAAGGTAAAATTCTGTTATTTGAAATATATATCACATGAAGTCAATTTCATTTTTTTAATAAAATGTCTATTTTCACATCTGACTTACTTCGCGTGCAACTGACTTTATAACTTAATGATAAAATGAGAATGATAAGTAGATCGAACCAAGTTGTCCCAGCAAACACAAAAAACGTTAAAACGTTTTAAAACATTTGGGTTTTGATTTAAGTAAATTAAATGTGGGGCTATATAAAGGTTATGAAAACGTTTTAATACGTTTTGCATGAAAACACACTACAATAATATTTCTAAAGTATTTTCAAAGTGTTATTGTAAAAAATGTGTTTTGCAAATAGTTTTTGCCAAATATTTTGTCAACATTGAAATAACATTAATTTATAACGTTTTTGAGTGTTTTGAAAACGTTTTATACCCTTTATAACCTTTTAAATAACCCGACATTTAAAAGTTTGCAACCTTTTCTAACCTTTGCGAATGATGGCGAAAATGTTTTGTGCTTGCTGGGTACATGCCTAAAATAAGATGATATTTGAGTAATATTAATATCATTCTAAACATGATAAATAACGGGATCCGCTAATATTTAAGTTAATAATTAAAGGCCTATTCAGTGATAGCCTGCAGAAAATTAACATTGTTTATCAATTGCATATTAGCTAGGAGTGAAGGATGAGTCATTAAAGTTGTCATAGGAAGGCCTGCAAGTATTTTTCCTATATGCAAAACAACGAGAAAAAAACGGTAGTATTGACAAAGTTCGAATTCTATTCAATTTGAAATTACAGATTCATGTAAAATATCTCATTTTGTTTGTTGGCTTAAAACCACTTTTGGTTTTCGATTTTTGAAGAACTTCATATTGAGTGAAACTATATAACTTAATGGATACTTTGGAATCAAGAGGGTTAATAAAACCGAAGAAAATCACCCACTGTCATGTTGCAGGTGTTTGCGATATCACCTGCATACGTGAACAATTTAGCGCGTATGAGCTGCGACAAGTTTTTGCGAGTGACGCGCTATGATATCGCATTGGTATTTTGAACCAAAAAATATGCCATTTCTGCTCAAATTGTGAAAAAAGTAACTCGGTGACCCCCATTTTTTATTAGCTTTAATGAAACATCCTATCAGTGCACATATTATATCAAAAAATCAGCAAAATTGTTGGGGTAGTTTTTTTGTTATAATCGAAAATATGTCTAAATTTTCCATTTTTCCATAGACGCCTGTACTAATTTTCCCCCAAAACAGCCTTTTTAAAATGGTTATTTCTCAAAAACGAGCTCGGTGACCCCTAATTTTTATTTTAGATATTCGAAGTATATCGATGAAAGTTAATTGGTACGAAGTTTAAGAAAAATTGTTGGACGGGATCTTGTATGGATTATACCCCTTAACTCAGAGAACTAAGTATAACTTTCAAGAAAGAGTGGTTAACAAGAATAAAAGAAACGCCTTCACTTATAAAGTAGAACTGATGTTACTTGATCTCATTTTGTCATGGTTACAGTAAGACAGAATTAGTTTCCCGGAAATTAATGTTATTTGACCTCAGTTTGTAACGCTTACAGTTAAGTTATAATTGCGGCTTGAGCTTGACTTAGCAGCCTGAGAAGATTCAGATATGGCTATACGAAATCCAAATGGAATGAACTTTGTATGCTTATTACATTACCCATTTGTTCATTAAAACGGGGTTATTTAATAGCCTTTGTATACTTTAAGAACATTAGAAACTATACAGATATTAAAATAAAAGTGAAAACAAAATCCTCCATTAAGAGCACTGACATTCATTTCCATTAAGTACGTATATTGTAGTCGTTTTATGGCGTGTGAAGCAGTTCCTCCATGTTTCGATGTTTAGTGCTAGGCCCCTTTGATGATATTTTTTATCAAATGTTATTAGGGTGAGGGTCTGCAAACAAAATATTTCAATAAACCTTAACCTGTTTAAGACCTTTCTCTGTTTTTGAGACCTTTCTCTGTTTTTGAGACCTTTCTCTATTTTTGAGACCTTATTATACTATTGAGACCTTGTTGTGTGTTTATTTCTGAGACCTTTGTGTCTTTTTGAGACCTTATTGTACTTTTGAGACCCTTGTGTGGTTTTGAGACCCTTTTGGCCCTCACGGCCGCCCATAGTATTGTGCTATTGAGACATTAATGTGTGTTTGTTTCTGAGAGCTTTCTGTGTTTTTGAGACCTTATTATACTTTTGAGACCTTGTTGTGTGTTTATTTCTGAGACCTTTGTGTGTTTTTGAGACCTTATTGTACTTTTGAGACCCTTGTGTGGTTTTGAGACCCTTTTGGCCCTCACGGCCGCCCATAGTATTGTGCTATTGATACATTACTGTGTGTTTGTTTCTGAGAGCTTTCTGTGTTTTTGAGACCTTATTATACTTTTGAGACCTTGTTGTGTGTTTAATTCTGAGACCTTTGTGTGTTTTTGAGACCTTATTGTAATTTTGAGACCCTTGTGTGGTTTTGAGACCCTTTTGGCACGGCCGCCCATAGTATTGTGCTATTGAGACATTACTGTGTGTTTGTTTCTGAGAGCTTTCTGTGTTTTTGAGACCTTATTATACTTTTGAGACCTTGTTGTGTGTTTAATTCTGAGACCTTTGTGTGTTTTTGAGACCTTATTGTACTTTTGAGACCTTTGTGTGGTTTTGAGACCCTTTTGGCCCTTACGGCCGCCCATATCAAACATTCCATAATCTATTCGTTTCAAACATTTTACTACCGACGTACTCCCTATTCTCAAAAAATTCAGAACTTATTGTTTCTTAATCATTTACTTAGTTATATATCTGGCAATCAAAGTCAAAAATTGATAGTTGGTCACCAACGTGCAATCTTATAATTCCATTCACAAAATTTAAAGTCTAAGGCGCATTCACAATTTGGATTATAGGCTATAAATTTGTATTTTCATTTTGATTATAAAAATAGAATGCATAACCTGAAATTAATATTAGAACAAGTGTTTGGGCTTGATTGTCACCCCATACGAAAAACACCCTAAACGCATGTTTTTAGCTATTACAAATGCACGTACAGACTTATCAAAACTTGCAAAGTCAACTTAAAAATGAAAAACAGTGCCAGTGAATAAATTAACTTCATCACAAAACTAGATGCTAACAAAAATCCGTATGTAGTTTGAAGGTGTAGGTATTCAAAACACGATTCGAATTTTATCCTCTTCGTAACATGTCTTAGTTCTATCATTCTTACGTATGTATTACATACTTGACAAAAGAATCACTGTATTAAATATCTAGGTTATGAGATCAATAGCTCAAGGCACCTCATTTATACGACCATCAAATGCTCTAAAATACATTACTTGATGAAAAGGAATACACGTGTTTTAATATATAAGGGTCTTTTGATTCGTTTGCATAATCTTGTCTCATCGGAGACTATCTTGAATGTAAAGGGATCTGTTGATTCCTCGAGTGAATACTGTGAAAAGGCTGCCGTGTACATTTTCTAATTCAAAAATGTTATTGTTGTGTAATGTGATCACTTATTAGTATCGATAGGTTTGCTAATTATGGTGAACATTTATGGTTTTCGAAGCTTATGTTCAGTCAGAGTAAATACATACACTTAATGTAAAATAAGCATTTCTGCCTGTGTCAGGTGGCGCTCTGTAGCGCTGCTGTTGTGTTCATAAGAGTGCGTCATCTCGCTCGATCTGATGCCAAGTGCGTTGCACCTTGTATCCCTTGGTTAGAAACTACCTTCACGTCATTAGTACAATTGGTGGATGCCCCCTTCCTCGTCGGCCTTCCATAACCCCTTGTCATAGTCCAAGACTCGATTCCGTAAGTAGCAATGGAAAACACAGTTGCACGACGTAGGCGTACTTTGACGTTAATTGATAGGTCTCGGCTTTCCATTATGTTTGACATGCCTTGCACAGTTGTCCTTGTCAGTCTTCTCTTAATTTCAGTTGTGCAATCACCAATGTTGTTTTCTCTCTTTCAATTTCTTCTTAAATTAAAGATATTTAACTTGACTTCATGTGTGCATGTTGTAAAACAATGCACATTGTGAAAATGCAATATTAGTCATTGAAGGTTTAATTCTGACGATATCTGTATCCTATTCCGAATCATGTATGATGCTGTGTGCTGTGTGTGAATCTACAGATGTGGAAATGTCCACTCAATAGAAATGTTCAAACAGAACGGTTCATTCTGGAAACCTCAAGGGTTAACCTAGCCTTTTTCTCTATTCAGGCTATTCTTTTTAAAATAGGACCCATGGTCAAAGTATCATATACTGCCATTTATTTACTGGGCTCCCTCAGATTATTAGTCAGGTCAGAATTTTTGTGTAGGACGAAAGCTTGGCGCTGGCAACATGAGCTAGGGAGGAAGTATACCTTGTGGGCATAGTGTGCATTTTGCTCAAACACTACCCCTGCAGTGCACAGTATGCCTGGGGTAAAGTATGATATAAAGTCCACTATTTAGCAATTCAAATGTCAAATAGATTTTCACAAAGTCATGATGGTAAATAATTATTTTGAAAGAATAGATAACTTCAAAACTTTGGAAAGAAATATAAATTTTTGGAAGATGTGGCAAAGCTTCCATGAATTTTACATTCACTATGGACGCCAAAGGACTTGAAACAAGTCTAGGGTTAACCGAAATAGATTGATATGCCTATGTCCGATTCTTGAGAGTCACTCTATCAACTTCGTTACTCGTGGTAGTAGCCCTTCAAAGAGCACCTGCGCCGGGAAAATGAACATTCTTTTCTGTAAACTAAGTCAAGAGATTAATGTCCTCACTTATCACAAAATATTACATGGTTCTTGTGGATCAAAACTGTCTTTGTTCTACAATAAGGATACATCTTAAAAACTTATCAATCTGTTCAATTTAAACTCGTTTATACCGAGCGAATGATGGAAAGCATTAAGTTAGTCGAAGTTTTATATTAAACTTATTTAACTTTTAAAATGCATTTAACTTATATACGCACTTGTACGATATAAGCATTTGTTTATCTTGCTTTTTAGACAGTAGGCATTTGAAAAATGACTCTTAAATGTATTTTTTATGAATTCGGAAAAGGGTTGTAATCTTTGCAATAAAGCCCGTCATGCTGACATCAACCATTTGTTTATATAGACATACTAACCAGACATAGTCTCTCACTGGTTTCTTACAGACATACATGTATATAGATATGGAATGAGCCACGCGATGGACATGTTCAAACAGAATGATTCATTTTGAGTACCTCAAGGATAAATAAAGAGATACTGATATGTCTATGTTTAACTCTTAAGGGTTACTCTGGAAATTCTGAAGCGACTATTAGTTTCTGTAAACTGAGTTGAGAGATCACTTAAACTCAATGTCATCACTTATCACAGAATACCATAAGGTCTTTTTAGATCAATTGCTACCGTTGGTATAGGGTTAGGATGCATCTGAACCCTCAAAAAATCACTATATTCGTTTAAACCTTTCACTGTCGACAAAGACTGAAGTGATAGCTAACTGTTTAACCCCATGAGAACCACCTGCCGATTTGCCAAAAAGAACTTTTCATTATCAATTGGACCAATCGGCAACATTGTTAGAATAAAATAATTGACGTGAATTATTTGCAAAGCTCCATTCTGATTGGTGATTAAAGTGAAGATATCATGTAATTGACCAATCAGAGGCAAAGTTAGATCGGCAGGTAGTGCTCAGGGTTATGGATTAGAAAATCTATACCATTCATCATGTTAATACTACTTGAAATAGTATCAATGTTCTGTACATATGAATATATGAATACAAAAGCCACCCAAGTCCATACTCGAAAGTGTTGCTATACATAGACCTGTCATATGTATGAAAGAACAACTCAAATTCATCCTCTGTGTCTATTGAGCATGTGGAAAATAGCATGTATGAAAGAATCAACCCAAGTCCATGATTTGAGTCTTGTAACACATTGATTGAAATCCAGTATGTATAAAAGTCCACTTGTAACACATTCATTGCTGGAGAGTGACTTTTGAAAAAAAAATGGGTTTAATCAAGGAAAGTGTGTGGTTTATATTACATGGCAGAATGCTTACCAACATTATACATAACTGTGTGCTTTATGTATCTTAGTAGTGGTAATCTAATTCCAGCATTATTGTCTTAGTATATGATTCAAAAAACCACCCAAGTCCAGAATTTAAAATGAACCCCACGAAGTCCCTGAAATGCTAATCGTCATACCTAATACAATTTAACCCACCCATTTGCACGTACAACTTACCATATTGACCAGGTAAATCTAACTGAAGGAATTAAAATGATACACAGGTTTTTTTCTCAAAATCACTTCCCATGGACTTCCCAATCACTTCCCATGGGTTTTGGATTCATGTATTCATATAATTAGGCTCTTAAGTAAATGTTCTTGAAAGAGACATCTTCTAACATCGTAATTGCTGCGGCAAAATTAAAACCATATTGTAGCATTTGCTGAGTTCCAGCCTACCCATTATACAAGTAAATGCTCACCCTTTTGGTCGAATGCATACCTCGTGAAGAACGAAGTATCAAACTTCATTTCTCATTTCTCCTCTAGTGAATTATCATATTGAAACAAATGTACTTGCTCAGATTCTAGCAAAGTTGGTAACAAAATAATTACATAATTAGAGGAAAATTTGAATTGGTTTGAGTCTTTTGTTGTCCAATGTCGATGTAGGAGTGTTAACACAGTCGATACATTTAGCAAACGAGAAATATTTTTTTGAGGTTCATGTCGCGAGTGACATTGCACATTATTATCGTTAGCACATAGACACTCTTGTCATCTTAACTACGATATAATCAGTAGAACATTCTTCTTACGGCTAACAACATGTCAGCTAAAATGACAAGTTCACTTACGGTTGAGACAATTATGTTACTAACATCGGCAATACCTTAGGTATACATTATGATTGTCATCACCAAGGTTGATAACATTTTAAAAGTACACAATTAAGCTTTATATTCTTCTCAAGGGTAGACGGGTATGACAAAGGTAACAAGTAGTAAAATATTTTACCCGAAGGGGTCATGAAAAGAGCAAGTGCATAATATATTCTTCAGAATACTATTGGCATAGATTACAGCGTCAAAAAAAAAGTATTTGTACATTATAAATCTTAAAGTCACGCAGACTTCTATTAAAATATGAAAATATATCTTATATTATAAAAACACAATATAGAAAAAATCAGATTATTATTATATTGTGGTAATTTTATAATTTTGTAATCAATTCAGTGAAGTGTTTTCTTTAACGATACTAGATACAACTACCGGTGATCGTTTTACATATTACGTGGCTTGTTATAGTAAAGCTTCGTCGCCTTGCTATAAACTTCACCTCCAAGCGCTCATTATTAAGGAAGGAAAAGTCTCCAGGTATTATCAATTTAGACAATAAGAATGTCAAAAACAATTCAGTTTGAATCCCCATGTCGAATGCAGCACATATTTATACATACGCCACGACATTTTGTTTTAAACTTGCTTATATTTGTATTAAATTTGCTGAAATGGCAAATATTGATCACACCGTTAGATATCACTTACTTTTCTTACTTCTCGTTAACACTGATTACGTAAAACACCTGCTTTGATTCCAGACATAGTTTCTAGTTTGCTATTTGCAATGTAAGTAATATCCAAATCAAATATTGATCATAACCTCTTCATATTAAATATATCTGTTTTGTTCATATTTACTTTCGTTTTTATTCTAAATGCAACGATTGGGATTTTTGAATAAACTTTGTTTATCAAAAGATTGGATGCGCAATATATTGTAGGGCCCCCTGTTTATCTATTGTATTGTTAGTGTCACAAGTTAGGACTTGTGTTGTTTTACTATTAACAGTCTATTAATTATGTTCGTTTCATTCCTTCCTTTTATTCGTCTTCTCAATCGTCATGTTCTTCTACTTCTTCATCTTAATTTGCATCATTAGAGAGTTTGCGAAATGCGGTTCAAACGCACATACTTCAACGTCTGGAGGATTATAGAGGATTATCTATTCAAAACCGCTCTTCCATTAAAGCCTCTAGAAGTGGGAGTGAACGCGAAAGTCTATAGTGAGCCGTAAATTATGAACGAAAATACGTCAATTTAAGAACAATAGTTTCCATATTTCCTCATAGACTACAAAATTATCTCTTATGTATTATTTAGTTTAAATACCAATTATTGGAAATCTAACATTTATTGAAAATTACTGATTGAATTAGGTTAAAATCACTTTCTGTTCCAAACGTCAAGCTTGGTATATACCTTTGCGAAATTCAGTTCACGAAATGAGGTTCTGTAATAACTTCAACGGCAAGGGGATTAAGTTCCCGTATAAATGGTATGTTTTTGCTGGAGCGAGCAATGAAACGAGGGATAAGGAGAGGAGGGCATTTGAAGTGAAAAGGGTGGTGCAGTGGCGCTTGTCAAGGGGGGAGGGCCGCCATGATATGTTACGTTTTTATACCCTTTTTCGCCCATTTTGGTCCATGATGTTTCCCCTTAAAAGTCGCCGTGCTCCTAATATAAAAGAAAATCCCACACAACGCCTCTGTGGGGAGGGGAAATAATATATGCCTACTATCGTACGAATATTAATTGAAACATATGGCTAGCTTCAAAATAATATATATAGGAGATTAGAGCTGGGTCCGGACATAATTCCTGTTAACAAGAACGTCGCCTTGCAAATTCATTCATGTGCATTCACAAACGAAGCTCCTAAGTTATAGTATAACCACTTGACCAAACAAAAGTGAGAAAGTTTGGCTGAAAATTTGATGCAGTCGCTTTAAGAGTATACGAGGTATTGGTGGTCGAAGCAACCAATTTTCATTATCTGAATGAATATATTATTGAAAAATAACACTTTGGTGTTTTGCAAAAGTTCATTCTACAAATCATATACTTTGAAAACTTCCTTAATTTATTGTTGTTAATGAGTTATGTACGTTTTACAAAAGTGTTGTTGTTTCAGCCCTCTTTACAACATAACTCAAGAACCACATGCAAAAGTATATCTGTCTAATAAAGAACTTTGGGAATAGGACTCGCTAAATATTTTAACCGGCGAGGTAGGTACCAGGAATAATCACACGGCTTGGTAGATGCGTCTTGGTTCACTCGTCTCGACTAGTCCCTCAGATTGGTATTCGGTTCATCGTCTCTTCATCATAGGCCTGAGTAGGGGCGCTAAAATAAAGTTCTTCATAGAACCAGAGGTTCAACCAGGGACTTATTTAGGCTTTTAGAATCAGCCAAGCACGAGTATTATCACACAAACATGAAGACAATCAAAACCCAATTTCCTGTTAATTAAGTTATATTTATTACTTACTACATCTTCTTCATTCGGTATGAAACTTTATATTAAAACTAACAAGAGAACTAGGAGTAGAACAAACTCCATTATCCAGTAATAATTAGCGAGAATTGTACTCGCTCTAAACTAAGAAGTTGTGTTCAAATCTTGACGCACACGGAGAGTTTATGGAGAGATGTTAACCATCTGAGTGAATGCCACAGACTACAATTCATTCTCAGTTTGCGTCGTCCACAAAACCTCTCTTTACAACCGACCATTGTGCCGTTTAACGATAGTCTAATCGAAATGATACGAGAGAGTGATCTCACTCGAGGTGAATGACACCATAGTTTTGAATAAATAAATAAATTAAAATAGAAGGCACGGGCTATAAAATAATATATCGCCACAACATCTGTGATAATTGAATTCTTCTACACGCTCACTATGAATTGAGCAATGCAAAAGTGAGCTCACTACCATTCGCAAGATGCTGTGAACTACTTTTTTTCTGCTGCGTCGTCCAACAATACATCGTATAACCCTAATACGCTTGCCCTTCTTTTTTATCACACATTGATACACATGTCCCGAGTTTAAGCAACAAAGACGGTGGTGCGGTAACCAGTCAGACGTTCGCGTTGAAGTAAATCTGAGTAATAAATTTAATCGATATAATTATGTAACGTTGTCGTGGAAGTTGCAGTAAATTTTCAAACTTCAATTTCGCAAACTCTCTATTATCTGTTTCCTTCATCTCCGCCTTTGTATCATCATCTTCTGGTTCATTTCGTGTCCTGTAATAACGTCCCTAGATTCCCCTTATGCTTAAATAAATGTGACGTGTCATGTCAAAAGGAGACACTTTTGGGCAGGATCGTAAATGGAGAAATAGCCAAAAATCTGGCCGGGGTGATTTTGTCACAATTTAGGTTTGTTGCGCATTTGTGATGTTATTAATGTTTAAAATATTGTCTGATAGTTTCAGACCGGAATATAACTGGCATCTTGTATTTTTTTAGTCATTTTTCAAGGTAATTCCTACTCTCAACATTGTGAATAATATTTGTAAAAGCTGCTATCTCAATTTCCGATTTTATCATACCATAACTTACAAACTCAATGACTTCGATTAGGAATGTCCGATTTCATTGGGGAAAACGGCGTTGTGGAGCAAAATATCTCTATAATTTAAGATATGTTAAAACCTAAAAATTGATAACCTGCCCAAAAGTGTCTCCTTTTGACATGACACGTCACAAATGTTTAACTTGACATTATTGATTGAATAAACTGATAGGATTATAGTACCGGGCTTGCAATTGATATACTCCGTAGTTCAGCATGCCCATCATATTGCGTTATCTTAGATTGAATAAATCAATAAAAATGTAATCTAATTTCATATCCATGAAATAGCAACCGTCTAAAGAATGAATTGCAGCTCTATCTTTGCGTCTTAAAAACAGCTATAACCATGGATCCAAGATCTATATCACAAAGATGTGCAGGATAATGTAACCCAACATTCGATGACTTGTAAATGAAGTTGAGACATTGTGTGAAAAAGTTAAGGCGTTAAACTACAGCAATGTGTCATACAGATTTCAACATACAGTTAAAGTGATAATTGCAAATGTAATAAAATAGAGAGTGTTTTGTGGGACTTACAGTGTCATTCCTAGACTTACTTACTTAATGCCAGTTGTTTACTATCATGTTGTTTGCTATCATGTTGTAGGATACCTATGAATGTCATGCCATGTCTTACATGCTTTCTTCTCCCTCCTTGTGTGTGTGGGGTGGGGGTGTGGGGGTGTGGGGGCGTGTGTGGGGGGGGGGGTTCCAATGAATACAATTCGCTATTGATTTAGTGGTCAAACTTAAGTAACTATGGTTCATGTCCACTAGCATAATGGGAAACAGAATTTCGTGGTAGAATATTTAGTTTATTTTGCAATTAAAATGACATTTAATTTTACAACATCGATATGTGAAAACATAGTGATTTTAAACTTCCTTCGCCATCTTGTGACTATAACCGTTTAAAATACCCAGAAATAATATGACTGCGTCTTGCTTCTTTGTCATTGCCAAATATGTGAAATTCATATAATGCAGCCGTTACAATGGACAACAGAACAAACTTGACGGAGAACTCGCGCTGTAAACAAATACATAAAACATGACACATCATCAAATGAACAAATGACGTAATTTGGCAATTACCAGTGTTGCTTTGTTTTTCGTCTTTTCAGATTGAAATTCTCTGTTAAATATAGACCGTATGCTACAAAAGGACCTCATGATCTGTACGAAACGTTGATTGCATCGTTGATTAATCGGTGCCTTTATGTTGCTTATTCTATCGTGACGGGCAAACAGTTTCTTCGTTAACTTCGTACTTTTGTTACCAATGCATTCTTGAGATATCGTCTTAAATTCACAAAATGCTCCTAAAAATAGGCTGTTGCCAGTATCTTAATTGCTGGCAACCTTGATAAAAAGTCTGCGCGGATCCTGACAACATAAATCAATTACACTTCGCACTTGCATTATTCAAGTTATCCTACATTGTAAAAATAGGTCAATTGCTAGTAAAAATAACTGAATGTGATCATCTTTGGGGCTCCATTTTGTAGGATATTTGATATTTTGAATTAGACATTTGTTGAGGATATAAACTTTGGTGAAAAATGTATACCTTCAATACGAAATGTCAAAATTATCAAATGATGGTCGGGGTTTCCTCCCAGCTACATACACCTTAATTATAATATATAGTTAATCAAAAACAGCTGAAGATAGTGCTCGATACTATTAGACGCGCACGCTTTCAACGCTGTGAATTTATTTGCTTTGGTTTGGAGTTACAGTTCAGTGTTCAGCTATTTATCTGATGATTGCCGTTTTTGGCGTGAAACTCCGAGTAATAAATCATGCTGTTATAACATAATTAAGCTGTTTTATGTATTTTTTACACCTTAATTACGTATCATTAGATTTCTCTAGTTTATTTCAAGGACTATTAAATGTTGAAAATATCAATTTTAATAATTGGCCATAAAATTAATATTATATCTCGAATTACAAAAAATGAAAATTGTTTGATATCAGAAGGACAGTCTTGTTTACAGAATGCATTTTGTGATGTGCTCTCATGTCCAACAAAAAATACTGTGCAAACGTTGCTATCAGATCCCTTAAGGATGATTACTTGAAATAAATGTTATCACAAAATATCACATGCTTCTTGTGAATATTACTGTAGTTGCTCATGATTCAAGTATACATCTTCAACTCAATATCTCATTAATCGATACGATTAATAAATCCTTTTGCTTCCAACGTAAAGTGATATGATTGTTGCAATATCAAACTTGATAATGTACTTACACTTGCCAAAAGTATTGCAAAGTCGCTGAAAAAGACGAATTTACATACCGTAAAAACTCGATAGTTACCATATGTGCTAACCCAAAGGTGTAATGGGTTTTGAACAAATACACTCGATACACTGAGTTACATACGAACAAGTAAACCTGCAAATGTGTGTCTTAACCCCATTAGCTCAGTTGGTAAAGCGCCGGACTTTTATACAATTTCAAGTTTTCAAAAGCGCTCGATAGTAAGAACATTATGCTAACTATCGAGTTTTTACGGTAATTATGTAAACATCGGATTATATATATTTTATGTCCAATCAATATGGTAATGTTTATTCGGTATACACACACTCACTGTCAAACACATTGCTGAAAAAGAAGAATTCGGCATACAAACTGTAATTTGAATATTCCTATAATATCCTTTAGACGAATTTACATACTTTATGTAAATATCCTGTCGATTTCACATTACATACACGATAAGTAATAGCTAATCATTTGGACGGCAGGTGTCACGTCTGGCGACATCATTTGCGTATTCAGTGCTGAAATGACGGAATAATGGAACTCGGTTTGAACACAGAGACAAAGAAACTTTAATTCATAAATTATCCACATGTCTTAAACATAGTTGAATTGAAATTTATTAATTTAGACTTCAACACTACTTGTTTATTTCGCTTACGGGGAGCGCTTTCGAGGAACTTCCTCGTCATCAGCCGATGTTGTTAGCTCTGAGCCGACTTAGGTGACATCACACTTGATGACGTCACCGAAGTCGGAAGTTTCCTGCCCCTGGTGCCGCTGGGTTTGATCAGGTTGTCCCACACATGATCTAGTTCCAATCCCGTGTCTCGGTTCAATGAAGGTCCCTGCTGCTTGATCTGGATAGCTTCCAGGACCCTCCTGGGAAATTCTTTTCTTTCTTTCTCCAGTACTTGTATGTTCATTGCATGTTTAAATGTCATTATGTCCTGATGGAGTAACCGTGTGACCTTATTATTATAATTCTCGAATCCCCCATCAAGGCATCAAACAACTTTAACTATTATTTATGTCTAAATACCGATTCTGTGCAACCTTCTTCTGACGAATAAACCACCAAATTAAGCCTGAAAGACTAAAAGAAAAAAGCTAAAACCTAAGTTTTTGATACACACAGACTTATCAAATGTTATCAATGTTCAAGTTAACTTCAGAATGAAGAAAGTGGCACCGAATTACTCCGAAAACAAAATGTAGAACGCAAATGTAGCTTTGTGGGTGACGGTGTCAATATTGCCACACAGCTATAAGAAGACACGATTCATGGTTTTATAATCCTTTTAAAAGTATTTATTACACGCCTATAAAAAGTATTGCCGATGGCTTAAGCACTAACTATCTAGGTTATGGGATCAATAGCTGAAGGAACTTCATTTACACTTCATAAATAGCTTCTTAAATACACACTGTCTGATAAAATAAATACATGTGTTTATTATAGCAAGCTCGTTCTTATTATTGTGTCTCACTGGTGCCCGGGACTGGTGCATATCTCAGCATTGCCAATGATAACATGTATGTGTATTTTTGGTTTACAACAGCACAGAGGAACAAAGACAAAAATACAGGCAAATTTACATTGTGAATGAAATTTCGCAAAAACCATAGCGATAAACAATAATCCAAAGCTACAATCCAGGAAAAAAAGGTTGGCACACTTTGCCTGTCTTTTGGTATATATCTTTCCCTGCTCCCCAAATCAATGTTGGACCAAGCCATGTTGTCAACAGGTCCGTGAGACCCTCCAACATTGAAAGATGGGGAGTGTCATTAAGTTCAAAGTTTAAACCCATACTCCAGCCATTGATAGTTTTCTCCCCATAACGATGCAATATAGTTAAAAGTGCTTTGGGATGTTTGACATGTGACGGCGCATCTTTTTTTTAAATGTTGCTGTTCAACGGGTGTTGCTATCTATGTTCCCATAGACCGTGGTTAATATTATAATAGTCATCGTTTCTTTGTAAATCTGAATAGGATCTTTTGAAGCAATCTACAACAAAACATGTGTATTTTTTACTTGTATTTTTATTATAAAAAAAGCTCGGTTAATAAAGAATGAAAAGTGCACTCTAATGACAACATAGTTCGAAGGCTTATCTTGTTCAGCTAGGTTGGGTAATGAGAGTCTTGTTGATTTATGTCTCTACGACTGGTAAAAGTGGGTTCTATAATGAAAATGCAGTTTAATTCGCCCGTCGAATGAAACATAAAATTATCTCGCGACTGAAATTGCCTTCCGTAGTGAAGTCACGTGATAGTTTCACTATTTTCCCGGTGGCTGAAATCGCCTTCCGTAATGAAGTCACGTGATAGTTTCGCGGGCAGGGCCTCAGCCCGGGTTGCCGTTAGGTACCGGTTTTCATTCTATATCAGTCAAGCATTCAGGAACGGACGTAACATTTTTTTCTCTCTATTTATCATGTCTATTTTACAACGAAGAGGCCGTATTAAATCAGCAAGCTTTCTTCACATGGAATAAACTGTGACGACAACTGATATTAAATCAAGATGTTGTCTGCATAGTTTTGTGTAAATTACTCGATGATACAAATATACTGAGGAAGTCAGGCGTTACGAGTGCAATTCGCTGTATGACGATAATCAAGAGTGTGTGCGGATATTCCGGGGCTTGAACATAATGGCAACGACCGTTGGCTAACACAATTTCTGTATTCGGCTTCAACAGTCAGAACAGGGGATAACTCGGTGAGATATTTGCTTTCAACAAAGTTGTCAAACTTTGCCGTTAATCAGTTTTATTAGCAATGAATAACTGGGTTCTAGCCAGACGGGTCTAATTCTGCATAAAACCGGGCAGCCTTATTTCTATAGATCTGCTGCGCATTCAAATTGCATTGTATTGCATCGTAATTTCATTTGTGTCTATGCTAATTATGTTTACACAACATGAACTCACGTGTTTTTAAGCAAATTCGCCGATAATAGGTGATCAAAAGCGATCGGAATGTTACAAAAGTACAGATCGCATTCAGCTTACTTCATATGAGATGATCGTTGGAAAAATACGGCATAATTTGTCTTGGTGCTTGCGGAATGCCATGCAGTAAAATATTAAAACGTTGCGGCAATTCATGATTGACAACTAGCAATCGGCGTGTCCTTCGTATCCTCCGCTGTCAATTTCTTATCCACTCACTAATTCTCACAAAAGCTTTGTGTTGATTACGTAATGTGTGGAGGCAAATTGCAATAAGTACAATGAAATAATGAGTAGGGCGGGCTCCGAGGCGGGTTTCATCTTCATCTTACGTAACAGTATTGTTCTTCAAAAAAAAACCGGAAGCTTGTCGTTTGTAGCTCTAGCTGAAATACAGCAAGATAATGTAAGATAGTAAATGTAAACCTGTATTTTAGCTAGAGTATCTCAAGCTAGTTCTAGCCCATCTTTAGAAATTAGCCATGGAGAATAGCTCCAGATAACTACTTCTAAAATACAGGTTTACATTTCAAGCTAACGTAATCTTGCTGTATTTCAGCTGGGGTGCCATGGGTAGAAAACCTGGGTTAATTTTCTTAGAACAATCCAAATAGGCATACGTAATCTATTCATGACTTCAGGGACGCGACCTCTATGGTCATCATTTCTATTCACCATGTTCATTGAAGTGACATAGAATTGAATAGATGCGTGTATGTCACATCAGAAAGTAATACAAATACAATAGAAATTAGAATCTCATGAATGCGTAACCAATCTTTACGCTTAGACGTATTAAACTCGTAGCTGATGGAGCATGAACAGTGATCACTTTTATAGGTATAATATGTGTTATCACAATTATTGGTACTCATGAATACTAAAGATCGATGAATCATGCGGGTGGCCATTTCTATAACACATCATAAACCGGGAAGAAGGAAGCTTGTTTCTGTTCTGGTTAAATAGATTAAAAGTGACATTTATTAGTAAAATTCGGTTCAATGTTTTTGTTGTTGTTGTTGGTTCTGAATTGGAGAAATCTTTCTTGGTATAAAATGGCCATATGAGGGAAAGTTGTTGTAAATTTTTAACGCAAGGATCTGTGCACTGGACACGTAATGCTCGAATTGGATAGTTTTCTGTGTTCCATGTTGACGAAACGAATCGTAACAAACAAACAAAATAGAATTAATAACAGTAATAATGATAACTTGAATATTGTCGTCAAAGAAAAAAAGCCATTTTAATTTTGTGCATTTGTCGCGATTGGCGGCCATTGGTATATAAGTTTTCATAAATGAAATTTCAACTCAAGCAGGGATATTTTACATTTTGGAAAGTGATTTGCTGTTGTTTCGGCATAAACTAATTTTGATAAGATTTGTGTCTTATGGCTGATTTAGTAGTTATCATGGGTTGTTACAGTTACGTATGAATATTTATTAATCACATACTGGTGAGGTTAAAAAAAAATATAAAAAATCATGCTCAAAATTTCTGTTCGGAATTGGAAAATCTCTCTGAGGATATAGGCCTAATGGCAAATTGAGCGAATTTTATTGTCAATTTCAAACATTTTATCGCAATCATTTTTTTTATTGTGGAAACCATACGTGTTTCCGATTTGGCGGAAAAAACAACAACAAAAAAAACAACAACAAAAAGACGGCTTTTAAAGTTTATAAGTAGAATCGATCAGCTGTCATTAAAATAAATAAACTAAATGAAAATGTCATTTGTTATTCTTCGGCATCAACTAGAATAAATTAATAAAGGAGTTGGAGTGTAGAATATATATTGTTACGAGTCGTACTTGACTCAAGGCCAAAATCACCTTTTACCCGAACTCACACGAATGCACACCACAAATACACTGTTTGATTAAGCTAACAAAATCTAAGTCTATAATTGAAAGTCAGTTATGATTGGTACAATATATGACAACAAATGCACATACATAATAATCAAATATAATCACTCTTTAACTATTTAGTACTTAGCCAGCATTCTTCTTCTTGGTGATCATAAAGTTCTTGCAATGTTCTGGACGACTGATGTAATATATCCTTATTCACTTGTCCTGCGAAAATCAGCGAAGTCCTTTGTACACTTGCATTGATAAATCCTTGCGTATAAAATCCTCATACGAAAATGGTGTTACTTTCTCCCAAGTTGGTGTGGCATGTAGGGCCCACGGAGTACTAAACTCCTTGCGTCGTTCTCCAAACACATTCGTAACTCCTTGCGCAGTTCTCCAAATCACTTGACTCCTTGCGCCGTTCTCCAATATTAAACTCCTTGCGCTGCTTTCTCCAAACTTGGTGCTATTTCCACCTTTCACACAATATCTTCAGGGAAGCAGGACTGCGATGCAGTTGTCCCCACTTATTTTGACAGTTGCGTTGAATCAAAATACCAGACTTCAGCAAGTCGACAGAAGAATATTTTTCCTTTCTTGGAAGAAGTACGTTCTTTGACGTATTCTTGATCTTCTCCGACAACACTGGTAAATAGTAGTACTTTGACTACATAAAATATTTCTGGTTTGCAATTTCCTTTCTTTGAAGGAATTGGACTGTAAGCATATTAGCTAGCTAGCCCAGATCAACACTATCAACTGTGTCAATAATTGTGTTTACCTTTTCTTATATACCAAGCCCTGGGAAATCCCAAGTATTAATACACATGATTAGAACTTGGAAATTCCCAAGCCTTAATTATAACATTAACCTTTCTCATTACATCACTTCCTGAGGGGAAATCCCATTACACCACTTCCTGAGGGAATCCCATATATGATGTCATCTTTACTTTACAATCTCTAGGGTATTCCCATATGATCCAAAATTAGAAATGATTCAATTTGTTTTTGATCAAGTTGATGCGAAAGGGGAATCCCTAAAATGTCTCATAAAATAGATTTTAATTGTAAACAAAGATAATCAAATTAAATTACTCAGGGCACATCACAATATGAGGCTCATAATATACATACATGTATATGACATACAGTATTTAGTGTAGGCTCTAAAGTTGCAGACAGAATTTGCTTCCCTTTTTCTTCTGTCTTTTAATTGCAGGTACTAGGTCGTATGGATTCTACGAGATGGGGATAGAAGGAAGGACGATAGAAGAAAGAACGAGAACTTCTATATGGGGATAATTGTAGTATGTCGGCCTAAAACAGCTAACTACATTTAGTGCAGGCAAAGATAACAAAGGATCTACATCTTCATTAAAATACAGTGTTTCCCTCAAATTGAGTATTGTTGCATCTCGAATATTAACATATTATACAGTGCTTCGTGCGAGTAAAAATAGCATCAGCAATTATGGAATCTGAACTCTAACATGTCTATGGATGGGTAGGCAGTGTCCAATAGAGGAAGATCGGTTCATAGCTTGATGGAAAGGTCAACACTTTAATATTTGGTATCAGTGGAAGGAACTTATACAATTCTTTGGCAATCTATCCAGGTTAAACAATTCAGGAAGCATAGTAAGGATACAGTTGGAGGAATGGAAGAATAAGCTAGGTGTCATCAATGGGTCATTCAATTAATAAAATTCCATACATTAAGCGCGGAACTGATCCGAAAGCAAGTAGTTGAAATTAGCGAGTTTTATCTTGGTAGCAGCTAACCAAATATGTTATAACATGAATTATCTTTGATATATTTGTACAAACAAGGGACATTCCACATCGGCAACTTGACTTTGGAATCAAATGGGATTGAAATATTACTCATCAAATCAGACGTTAGTGTGCGCAAATATTGATGCCTTGCCTTTTGATGCCTTGTCATTTGTGTATTTTTGGATCTGTGTATCCATAAAGGGTGATGTACTAGCAACCTCTCCCTTACTTCTTTATCGCCTCGTCATTTTTAATAATAAGCGTGCAATGTGGCTTCTTTGTGACGGGCCCACGGATGTTTCTTCTGCTTTTATCGAAAACGCCGGTGGTTTGCTTTTTATATCTATGGCATATGTTCATGTACAGTGATTTTATGATGATATTGCTATAATTTTGTTTCAATATTACCTGCTTTATATAGTTTTGGTGAGCTTATCATGCTTGCTGTAGTTTGATGTTATTTTGATAAGTAATTTTGTATAATAGGCCTAAGCGTTGTAAATCGCTATATCATGTTTGATGC
Organism: Amphiura filiformis; assembly: GCF_039555335.1. Classification (NCBI taxonomy): domain Eukaryota; kingdom Metazoa; phylum Echinodermata; class Ophiuroidea; order Amphilepidida; family Amphiuridae; genus Amphiura; species Amphiura filiformis. The sequence goes on from NC_092638.1 coordinate 13,271,503, forward strand.
TTGCTATAGTTTATGTTATTTGATATGTAATTTTTGTATTTAAGGCCTATGCTTTGTAAATCGCTATATCATGTTTGATGTACTTGTAATTTATTGTATAATTTTGTTTTGTTTTAGCGCTTCATAATTGTTTCTTTATTATTATTATATATTATTGACGTGGTTCAGATAAATAAAACAAACAAAAATAATTATGTTTTACCTTTTGGGAAATTTAACAAATTTAAGGCTAATATTTTCTTACCTGTATCTATCAAACGAAGACCAGATCTCTTCATGATCATTAAGTTAAATTTTTTTTTATAGTATTACAGGTCTTTCTTAATGGTAACTATCAAAAAGGGCTATTATATATAGACTTGGGTATTCACTTAGAGGCAGCATAAAATTCATAGTAACATATTACATATAGTTAATGGCTAAATGTAGTAGAGCGATTATTACGCAACAAATGGAAGGTAAATAGTTTGCTTAGTTGGAGGTATTAAATTAAGTCCAGAATGCATCCTTATTATCAAGTTATGGTAAATTATGCTCTTATTTGTACCTATCAAACAAAGAACAGAAATCTTCACCGCAAGTTGTGGTTTTAAATTGTATCTATTAAATGAAGACAAATTAAATTTGTGCATAATGCATATTGCATGGGTTCTTGCTTTTTGATCTCGAAATTACTGTTGCATTTACGTTGTGCAATATGTACTGTGTGGATTGTTTGCTATTTTGCGTGTTTTATAATGTATACTTCACAGTTAATTGCATCTTGATCAATCGTGTCCTTTTAGGCTTACGCTGTGCAATATATTGATTGTCTTTTTAAACTGGTTTTAACATATTTGCTCGAACTCTTTGTATGTTCTGAAAATTGTAAACTCAAATATTGTTCTCATTTTTTACAATGTATGTGGTTTTAATACCATGTTTTGTAAAGCGCCTTAAGTTCTTTTGATGTAATTGCGCTATTATAAGAAATTATTATTATTATTATTATTATTATTATTATTATTATTATTATTATTATTATTATTATTATTATTATTATTATTATTATTATTATTATTTCTCCAGTAGTGAAATTACAGTATTGTCCTTTACGGTGTATGCATGTCACAATGTTAAATAGGTTCACCTAGTTGTTACACCCAGATACAAAAGGAAATTCACCTTAGTGGGCATGAAACATGTATGGGCATTTGTCAAAACATGGTAAGTCGACAGTGGCATATAGGGCCTACATTTGAACATCACATGTAGGCCTTGAGGGATGAAAATTCAAATAACTCCAATAATGAAGTAGGCTAATAATCATTGGGTTTGTTTGATTTGTTTGGCATTGGGTTTTCTCATACATAAATCTACCCAAAAGATAGTAGTAGTAGTATTTATTGCACTTACCCGTCAGACTCTTGGTTATTCCAAATATAACGATAGAAATGCATTGATTGAAGGAACCGTCAATCATTTTCTTCACCGCAAAGCTCGGCGGAGGGGTAGATGTCATGTAAAACATAAACTGCAATCAGAGGGCAGGGGCGGGGGGAAGTCAGGTAAGTTCCTTGACTTGTCTAGGAACTTGGTTGGCAGTTTTTTGGATCATTTTTCTAAAATGATCAATTTAATGTACATAATTATACATATATTACATTAATAAATTCTATTTAGTCTTTCCAATCTTCGTGGGTAGTTGCCTACTAGAAGATTTGGCGTTGGTTTCTGCTGATGCCCACGATGTAATCTAAATATGAATATAATATGAAAATGAGAAAGGGGTCAGCCTTTTAATTTCTTTTGATATATGTAAGTCCGTGGCTTTTTATATTGTCATCGTTAGATGCAGTCTTTATATTCTATCCATTGTTAGATGTAGTCTTTATATTTTCTCTATCGTTAGATAGTGCATTTCCTGTGTGTTAAGGGAACTTTTGGTTTATAGGCACAACTGGCTTTCGAAGTAGTTGTTTGGGAGGCTCGGTCGGGTAATTACTCCGAGCGAAAAAGTTGACCATAAATCAATAAATATAAGTTGGCTGATTCTATTCAAATTTCTCAAAGCATTGCATGAATAAATTATGCGTTCTTTCTGAATGACTGACAAGATGTCCAAAAATTTGTGTGAGGCATTTCTTTATTTCAGTGTCTAGGGATAATTGGTTCTGTGTGAAGCTGTGTGACCAACTTGATCAACTGCACACTGCAGGCTTACCAAATTGTTCTCATCTGGTGAAAGAAATACCGTAATAATAACATTACTACAGTGTCTCAACCAAACAGCCAATTTCTCTGATTTCTTGTCCCCGTGCAACTGCTATCACACTCTAGCGACAAACTTCTATTTACATTACATGTAATAACCTTACTACTTGTAGAGCCGCCATACATCCAAATACATTACGTACATTCTCTTTCATTCATCTCACTCAAGCTTGTTCATTTCTTTTATCATTCTAAATGAATGGTATTAGCTAACTGAAGAAGATATTTTACCACACTTTAAAGGGCTTTCAAAGTCATCGCCGTAGCAACAAGAATCGACTACACGTTATTCTCGACAGTTTAAGTGGTTCCCGCCTTCCTGTCTATATTAGCAGACGACATTACAAATGGCTGGATATTTACTATCTAGACGATGGTCAAAATAAGCGTACAATCTTGAAGATATTAAGATGATCTAGAGCAAATCGAGGCGAACTAGTTTAGTAACAAAAAACAAGTTCAGAGAAACATTTTTTTTTTCAATGTTGAAATTTGTTTCACCCACGAGGAAATAGATTCAATACATATAGGCATATCATAAGTAATATTTAAAAGATAATTGTTTTATTCGTGGCGTATTACAATTCTAAAAGGTATATTATTACATTTCAATTTAATTTGCAATAACATTTACAAAAATAAATTATGCATAATAGATATTTGCACTGTCCACTATCGATGCAGGAGGATAAGTACATGCGGTTCATGTCGCGAGTGATGATAGTTTACACTGTACTCGTATTCTTTAGAACAGGAGAACAGTTTTAGTTTGGCTTAGGCTAACAACATTCCAGTTAAAATGACAAGTTCGATTAAGGTTAAGGCAATTATGAATACTAACATCAAAATTGTTTTTCGTGTATTTAATAGGTATACATCAGATCATTATCACCACGTTTGACAGCATCTTAGGTACACAATAGAAGCTTTAGTCTTCTCAAAGGCTGACAGGCATGGCAACGCTAAAATTATTAAGAAAGTTTCCCTGGTATGGTCATGAAAATAACAACCCCATGGATCTGGATTGCAACTCTCCTTACCAAAGGTGTTTTAGATACTAATCAGTATGTGTCCCAAACTTTAACACAAGAGACTTGGTCGACTTATTATACCAAAATATCTTAGTGGGGACTTACATCTTGTAAACCCTTCAAACAAATTTAGGGACACCTTTCTTATGAAAAATATAATCATTTCAGTACGTTGAACGAATTGATTGCAAAAGGTGACTCTTCAAACAACAAGGTTGATATTTACTACCACTACAAAGAGGCCATTTGTACATTAAGGCTGTGGCAATTTTGTTACTAACAAGAAATTGCATTAGGTACTGTATATAAGATCATTAACACCAATGTTGACAACGTCTAAGGTGTACAATAATAGCTTATAGTCTTCTCAAAGCCAAACAGCGATGACAACGATGAAATTATTGAGACATTTTCTCTGGCAGGGTCATGAAACAGGGCAGACACATGATAAATACTGCAATATGTAAACAAAACCCCATGGGTCTGGATAACAACGTTCCTTACGACAACATGATTTTAGATACAGTATTTCATTTGAAGCCAACAACGACAACTATATAATGTTATTTTGTAAAAACAATGAAAAGAAGAATTTCCGATAATTGTATTATTTGTGTAATCATTGTCCACTATCGAATGGCAAATAATTTCATTTCCATTAAAATTAACTTTCTAAAGATTGACTCGTATTACAAAGCACAGTTGATCAAGTCTTACTAACCAAACAGTAACTGTTTTTCAACATCGTAACCTGACCTCGAAAATAGATATTTTGTAACATTATATCAACGTACGTCACCACTTAGACAGACACGCTTCTATATCACTATACAAAAGGGACATATATAAATATACCGGCTTCTATATACATCCTAAATGCATACAATACACTGTGGTGATCGAACTATTAAAGGGTATTTATAGTGCCAAAAATTAACATCTATTATCCAAGATATGTCCTATTATTAAGGGGACTCGATCTTTTGTGCGTAATTATAGAGGGCCAGGGGATTCACTCTATCATTAAAAAAATTATTTGAAGAAGTTTAAGAGCCCTAAGAATAAAAAACTGTAGTGTAATTCACGCCAGACACAATTTCTTTATATGACAAAAATTAATTTTTATAATCGATCAAAAAACAAACGTTTTATATCAATTTTAAATTTAGCCTGAATCGGTAAATATGGTACCTCTCGCCCTTTTTTAGGTTAAGGCTGTTTTTACCATTATGCAACGAACCATTGTTGAAGCTATTTCACATACATGCACAAAACATTCTAGAGAAAGAATGAGGCCATATACTGTTGAAATATCGTTTGTTGATTTCGAATGATTATGTCATGAAGTCGTAAATTTTAAGGTCAAATTCCTAAAACCAAAACAAAACATTGCGACACAGATATTTCCCGACTTACGCAATTTCATCATCACATCAGTGTCTTTATTATTTGTTTGAAACCTTTCCCAAACGTTTGTGCTCTTTATGCATAAAACGGCTAATCTATCTTTACAAAACGCGTCTTTTTTTAGTAAACAAAAGGCTAAAGATGGCATTATGAGATTTATCATTTATCATTACACTCCTCCACTCAACTGCCACCGTGGCTGGGCGGTAAAGCGCTAGACGCGTAATCAAAGGACGTTCCGAATCGCTGGTTCGAATCCCAACGAAGCCTGTGGAAACTTTTTTTTCTTCAAAATTCATGATCGCATTCCGAAATGAGTCACTTGTCGGTAAATCATGTATCGTATCCTTAAACGGATTCTTCTTCCAATGTTTTTTACAATCATACGTTAACGACATAATGGTCATTTAGGGGTAACTAATTATTTCTATGTGTGTCTCTAAAATTCAAAAACAAACTAATCAAAACTTACCCAAGTCAACTGAAAAATCAGTGACCCCGAATTAATCAGAAAACTGCTTACAAAAATGTAGAACGCTGAGTTTTGCTTGGAGCGTGACAGTGTCAGAATTGACATTGAGTTGTATTATGTCTTTATTCTATAATCTTGCCTGGCCACAATATGGTTGTTTTAGTTATCTGTCCCCTCTGTCGCGAATAACAGCTTGACAAACCGAGAATAAAGTGCAGAATCTGAGAACAGTTCAATTCCTGCTACCAACCATTTTTCACTTGACATGCTTGATGCCTTAATTTTGCCTCCATTTTGCTATCAAAATTGAATGATATAGGTCTATAATTTTACTTTCATTTTTCAAATGGTCTTTCATCAATACCCTTAAGAATCTCAGAGATGAAGACCCTGAATTATGGTAACCAAGTGATGATCTTCTTAGTGGTGAGAGATACACTCCGAGTTTAGTATTAATAAACGCAATATGTCGTGTCCTTATCCCTCCACTTTTCTCAAAAAGTTGAGACTGTTATCATGTTATGTTATGTTATGTTATGTTATGTTATGTTATGTTATGTTATGTTATGTTATGTTATGTTAATGTTATGTTATGTCATGTTATGTTATGTTATGTTATGTTATGTTATGTTATGTTATATCATGTTATGTTATGTTATGTTATGTTATGTTATGTTATGTTATGTTATGTTATGTTATGTTATGTTATGTTATGTTATGTAATGTTATGTTATGTTATGTATGTTATGTTATGTTATATCATGTTATGTTATGTTATGTTATGTTATGTTATGTTATGTTATGTTATGTTATGTCATGTTATGTTATGTTATGTTATGTTATGTTATGTTATGTTATGTTATGTTATGTTATGTTATATCATGTTATGTTATGTTATGTTATGTTATGTTATGTTATGTTATGTTATGTTATGTTATGTTATGTTATATCATGTTATGTTATGTTATGTTATGTTATGTTATGTTATGTTATGTTATGTTATGTTATGTTATGTTATTATGTTGGAATGTTATGTTATGTTATATCATGTTATGTTATGTTATGTTATGTTACGTTATGTTATTTTTATGTTTATTTTATGTTATGTTATATTTTGTTATGTTATGTTATGTTATGTTATGTTTTGTACATTTTGATGTGTGGATTCGTACAATGCATCATCGAATTTATTTATTTTTTGGAACACATTGAACCTCAAAATACGCGCCTTCAAAATTAATACAGATATACAATGGATATTTTCCTTTCCATATCTAATTCGAGAACAATAAACAACAATCAACCGAGCTGTTTCAGTAGAGTGGCAAAAGCTGGGAAGAGAGAAACTTAAAGCTTTGTAGTAAATCTTAAAAAACGAGAATTGACTTCAGGAAACCGAGTAAGCGGCCATCCATTTAGAGTATTCTATTGGGAGTTTCCGCTACGCTTTTACAGGCCCCAGGTTTAGTGTTTGTTGTTTCTTGGATTTTCACAGAGAGACGATAAACAAGAAATCTCGCCACACGGTTTTACCTTGTATAATCCCTGAAGTATTCTGATGACCGACAGCAACTTAAATGTGAAAGTGTAGTGTTTTGGCAAAGAGCATAAAGAACTATTAAAAAGATGATATCGACAGAATTTGATTTTCTTGAATTGGCACGTTATATTCCAGTTGACGGCCACATGCAAACTTGCAGTTTCAATATCACTTGCTTAGTATAGACCGACAAGCAATTCTTAATTATTCTGCCCAGTCATGGAGTGTTTGATATAAAGAGGTACGTGGCTACGAAAAATTAATTCTAAATGGAAAAGCAACAACCAAGAAGTCATTCAAATAAAATTGTTCCTCCGGGATCCAACCTTGGTCCTCTTTTGTTTCCCATTGTTTGATACATTTTAGGGGACAGATTTGCTTAAAAATTAGTAAATGACCGATGTCATGGAAACTGATTTACCTTTGCTATAAAAACTTTAAAATGCCTTGTATATCAATTATACGAAATATAATACAATCTTTATAATGCAATTAAATAAATATTATAAAAAAAGGGTCAATTTTTGGACAAAATGCCCAAATTCACTAAAAACATGCATTTTATGCCCACTTATGAATTTCAAGAGGGCATAGGTCAAACACCATAGGTCACAGACAAATGTTATGATTAGTTTTGTAATGCAAACATCAACCTCAATGGAATTATATCATTCTCAGGACGCGTATATCATTTTTCAAAACAGTCCCAGTTAAAGATTACATTTTTGGTCTAAATTAGACTATATACAAATATCACAAAATCACAAAAAAATACGAAGTTTCTGCTCCATTTGACAACTCTAAAATACTTTGGCCTCCTAACTGTTGTGCTGAAACGTCATAATCTATTGAAAACGTGTTACGTATAGTGTTATAAAATGTATCTTGATGAAATGAACCACGTAGTCATTTAACTATACTGTAAAAAATGGCATGACATTTTTCAAATTTATCTTAGAGGAAATTATTTCAGGAAACCAACTTTCGTAAAACCATAGTCCCGAATAATAAAAATACGAATGAATAAAGTAGCAGGCAAAGGCAAGTTGTTTTTGTTGTATTATTTTGATGTATAACCTTATTCTTTCGAAAGGCCGACTAGTTTATGTTCGCATATTATGTATATAAATAATCCCAAACGCTTTTACAGACCCTTGTTTAGGTAAGAACTGCTGTAAGCATAGAAATTATATAATCAACACTACATGTAGGTCACCACAGCAAGACAGTTATGGTATTTGATCATCTGTTCATTATCTGTTCTTCTAAGAGAAATGTGATCATTAAAATAACATTGCTTCTGGGTAAGAGTCCATCCGATGAGTTGTTGCTTTTCAGTGTTTTCTTCGTGTATAATAATAATAGTAACATGACAGCTTCTTGTGACTAAGGCTATATAGCCAGGACTTGTTGGGAGGTGCAGGGTGAATGCGAAAAGGTAAGGAGTGGGTCTTTTGTAAATTTTTCTTTTCGAGCGGAGAGAGTAATGAAATTTATAAAATTGAACGTAAAAGTGTAACCGAGAAAACAAAGAGGTAGGGACGTTGATAACATAAATATCCCTCTGTCTGATATCAAGAAAGATATTATATGAATAAGTACCCAAGCAAACACAGATATGGTTTTATATAACGTAATAAACGTGGTATCATCATCATCATCATCATCATCATCAGTCGGCTGCGGAGCAGGCGACTACAAGCTTTCACCAACTAATGCGATCTTGGGCAAGCGAAACAATTTTGTTTGGCTGCAGCATCCCTTCAGTATCTCACAGGAGGTGCTGGACATACTGTAAGTACAGTGTGCGCGGCCGTCCCGGTTTCCTCTTCCCATGTGGTGGAATATAAAGCGCATATTCTTTCACAGGCTCGCCATCTTCAAGACGCAATATATGGCCGAGAAATTTGAGTTGATGAATCTTGACTCTGGCAACCAGTGGAGTGGTGTTGGTCAGGTTGTAGATGGTTTCGTTTGGAATCCGATCCACACGCTTGATGTTTAACATGACTCTGTAGCAAGATGTTGCAAATGCATTGATCTTGTTTTCCATGTCCTTGGTAATTACCCATGACTCGCACCCGTACAGAAAGACAGTAACACACGTTGTCTGAAACAGCTTGATTTTTGTTTCGATTGGCATGGACGGGCTTATCCAAAGGCGTTCCAGTTTCAAGAAAGCTGCCCAGGCTAGTGCTTTTCTTCTTTTCAGGTCTCCAACACTAGAGCCCATCTTGGAACCCAAATACCTGAAGTCTGTGACATGGTTGATGGTACTACCATAGACTTCAAGTGCTGGTTGGGCGTTACAGTTTGCAGTCATATATTCTGTCTTAGGTGCGCTGATTACAAGGCCTAGATCTGCTGCTGCAGTTGCAGTCCTAGTAAGCTGTGACTGGGCCCGGTCTATGGAAGATTCCAGCAGGGCAGTATCATCAGCAAAATCCAGGTCATTCAGCATCTTGACAGGATACCTGCTTGACCGACGTGGGTAGGTAACAATTCCAGCGTCAATTCCAGAAGTTGATTTCATCAGAAGGTATAAACGCGTTTTGGTCTTGGTCGAAACGCTTTAACAACATTTAAATGTCGGGTTACTTGTTAAAAACGTTTTATATAAAAAAAACACTACAACAATATTTAAAACAAATTCAAAACGTTTTTGCAAAATATGTTTTGACAAAGCTTTTGCACAATATTTTGAGAACACTTAATGTGTATTGCGGCAAGTTTCAAAAATATGTTTTGAATGTTATTGAAACGTTTTATACCCTTTATATAACCCGACAATTAAACATTTTCTGAACAAGTTTTTTTTTTGCTGTGGTATTAGATTCTCGTGTAGGATTTCTGGTCATTTGGGATTTTTGTGTTTTGTAATAACTAGCTGTTGCCATAAAAATTAAAATTCCATTAACGTGCAATAACAGTTGCAAAACAAAATTACATGTGCAGTGAACCACCGATGCAGGAATGTAAGCACAATCGAAACATCTACTATACAAAAATGTCTGATGTTCATGTCGAGGGTAATAGTGTACATTATTTTATGCAGCACAGGAAACACATTATGTCGTATTATCTACAATGTAATCAACAGAACATTCTTACTTTGGATAACAACATTTCAGCTATAATGACAAGTTCACTTAAGGTGGAGACAATAAAATTCGATATACATTAGGTATACAAAAATATTGTCATTACCAAGGATGACAATACTTTAAACGTACACAATTAAGTGTACATTTTGCTCAAGGGCAGACAGGGATGACAACGGTAACAATAATGAAGACCACTTTTTCGCGGAAGGATCGTGAAAAAGAGTTGACGCATAAAGTATTCTTAAGAACGGTATTGTGATAGATTACATCGTCTCTTCACGGCAAAATACGTTTTAAGATAAATTTAAAACACCGCAGACATGACAGGCAAAAGATATCTTTATTTTCTATATAATAAAAATACTTTTACAGAAAAGAAAATTGATAACATTATGAAATATGAGTGAATATTCCTTTTGGGTTTTTTTATTTAGTATAACCAATTCAAAAAATTTCTTTAACGATACTATTTACCAAGATACCATTTGCTATGGCATGTTATCAGACGTAATGGTTCAAGGCCAAAATCACCTTTTCCCAGTTTTCACCCGAATGCACAACAATAACACACTGTTTGATTAAGTTAACAAAATCTGAATCTTTAATTATAAGTATATCGTGATTGACAATGATTCTGCACATGCAGAAAAAAAAGAAAAAAAAGGAAGGTTTTATTTCAAATTCTAATGGTGACCCGCAGGTCAAATTGCTAGAATTGTACATTAAACACAACAAATCAGACACAATGCAATTTGCAGGCAGCAGCTTAATCAGCGCCAATATTGCAACATTGAAACAAACAACTATACAAACATCCAATCCAACCCAACCCCATCCCCTAGTAGGCAATGAGGATAAAGTGCCTTGCCCAAGGACACAACACGTTGGCACGAGCGGGGCTCGAACTCGCAACCTATGGATTATGAGTCGGGCGCCTTATCCACTCGGCCACACGTGCTCCTGTAACATGTATACACTTTATGAATCACATTAATAATTACTAATTATAGGCAATATTCTTCTCGTTGATTACAAAGTTGAGCGAGGTCCACTGTAGACTTGAATTTGTATATATGTTGCGTAAATTCCTCGCACTGATGACAATTTCCAAATATGGTGCTGCTTTCACAAATCACTCATTTTCTCCAGGCTTTTTCTACACTGATCCACTTTATTGAAAGATGTCTTATTTCGTAAGTCCACAGAAGAATATTAATCCCTTGGCAGTCAGAATTAATAAGTAAATTTTCACGGGAAAATTTTCTGGACAGGTGATACCCATGGGCGCAGACATATTAGCATTATGGAATGTGACCCCGAGCACAGCGGGTGTTCTTCCAATGTATTTGAATAGGAAGAATTCCTCCTTTCATGCAAAATAAGTTACTTGTCACAAGTTAATAATGTTATGGTAAGAGTTTCCGTAGATAAATATTTTTTTCCGTAGATAGTTTTTTTTTAAATTACGTTTTGATGATATTGTTAAAAAATTAAGATAGCATAATATTCAATAAATTTGCAATGCACAAATTTCTATCAAAATTGCGGTCAAAAATACTATTCCAATTCAAAATTACTAAGACTTGAATAGCGAGGTCACCGCCGGGGGTCAGAGATCAGGCTCGAGGTTACACTCACATTGATACGCATTGGTCACGTGTCCAGATAATTTTCCCGTGAAAATTTACCTATTAATGTTGACTGCTTGGGGAGGAGAAGCACTTTCATGTTTTCAAAATCTCCTTCGTTATTGCTCTATTAATATCACATTATGCAAAATGATTGGTTCACTCTTTAATGGCACATAGACCCATTAGAGAGTTTCAAACTCTCTTCATATAATCTTTCCCGAAACATTGTTCAATACAACGAACATTCTG